>NC_083444.1:1077598-1115098 GCF_020745735.1 Hemiscyllium ocellatum
GGGAGAGATTTCAGAGGCTGAATGGCCTCTTATAGTGGCTCCAAGGAGATTGCATTCCAGGGCCCCACAGATGCACTGAGCAATACATGATCAATGCAGAGTGTGGTCAGTCAGCTAAAGGGTTAATACAATGAGGAATCCTCACAGTGCACTCAGCCTCCCTCACTCATTAACCCTCACAGTGCTGGCTCAGAACACGGTCACTTCACCTCCCACTACACACTGTCTTTCAGGAGATAGAGGGAACGTGGAGGGTCAGTGCTGAGGGAGTGCCGCACTGTCGGAGGGTCAGTGCTGAGGGGAGTGCCGCACTGTCGGAGGGTCAGTGCTGAGGGAGTGCCGCACTGTCGGAGGGTCAGTGCTGAGGGAGTGCCGCACTGTCGGAGGGTCAGTGCTGAGGGTGAGTGCCGCACTGTCGGAGGGTCAGTGCTGAGGGAGTGCCGCACTGTCGGAGGGTCAGTGCTGAGGGAGTGGGCACTGTCGGAGGGGTCAGTGCTGAGGGAGTGGGCACTGTCGGAGGGTCAGTGCTGAGGGAGCGCCGCACTGTCGAGGGTCAGTGCTGAGGGAGCGCCGCACTGTCGGAGGGGTCAGTGCTGAGGGAGTGCTGCACTGTTGGAGGGTCGGTGCTGAGGGGAGTGTGTGAGTGTGTGTGTGTGCTCTGACTCTGCAGTGCCAGTAACACTGTGCACTCTCAAGAGCGAGTGATTCATTCAGTTCCAGGACCAGATTCTCAGATATTGTCCTCTCCAGCGAACACCCCCGCAATAAACCCATTCCCTGAGAGTGTGACTGTGCTTCTCTGATAAAAGCAGAGATTGCTGGAAAAGCTCAGTAGATCGGGCTGTATCTGTCAGGAGGAATCAGAGTTCATGTTTCAGGTGCAGCGATCCTCCCTCAGAACTCAGTGGTTCTGGGCTGTTGTATAAACGGTAGATTATGCGCTGCGCTTTCCCGAGCTCTGCTGTTGTAATGTTTGGATGGTTTTACACATTGGACAGGAACTGTCGTGGGTCTCTGCGATGAACCCTGGGTGTCTAACTGTTTACACTGAGTGTGTAAGTGGGTGTGTGTTAGTCTGTATCTGTGTGTGTGTGTCTGTATCTGTGTGTGTGTGTCTGTATCTGTGTGTGCGTGTGTGTCTGTATCTGTGTGTGTCTGTATCTGTGTGTGTCTGTATCTGTGTGTGTCTGTGTGTGTGTGTCTGGCTGATCCAATCCTACCTGATTCAGCTGGATTTTCTTCCCGTTCTCCACGAGGGCTTGGTGCTGTCCTGTTTTTTGGGATCTGGCTGTGCACATGGGGCTGTGGATGTTGGGAGGATCCGCGCATTGTGAAATGGTTTGATTTTGGGAAGTCTCCGGGTCAAACAATTGACCTTCATTCTAACCTGACACCGATCACTGACTCCATCCTGGTAACTGCTCCATGTCATTATTATTGGTGAGGCCGCTGTTGGAATATTGCGTTCAGTCCTGGTCTCCTTCCTATCGGAAAGATGTTGTGAAACTTGAAAGGGTTCAGAAAAGATTTACAAGGATGTTGCCAGGGTTGGAGGATCTGAGCTACAGGGAGAGGCTGAACAGGCTGGGGCTGTTTTCCCTGGAGCGTCGGAGGCTGAGGGGTGACCTTATAGAGGTTTACAAAATCATGAGGGGCATGGATAGGGTAAATAGACAAAGTCTTTTCCCTGGGGTGGGGGAGTCCAGAACTAGAGGGCGTAGGTTTAGGGTGAGAGGGGAAAGGTATAAAAGAGACCTAAAGGGCAACGTTTTCACCCAGAGGGTGGTACGTGTATGGAATGAGCTGCCAGAGGAAGTGGTGGAGGCTGGTACAATTACAACATTTAAGAGGCATTTGGATGGGTATATGAATAGGAAGGGTTTGGAGGGATATGGGCGGGTGCTGGCAGGTGGGACTAGATTGGGTTGGGATATCTGGTCGGTACGGACGGGTTGGGTAAGGGGGGGTGGGTAAGGGAGGGAGGGGATGGTACACACTGCTGTTACTGGGGGGGGTGGGTAAGGGAGGGAGGGGATGGTACACACTGCTGTTACTGAGGGGGGGGGGGTAAGGGAGGGAGGGGATGTTTGTGGGTGTGGGGCTGCTTTGTCCCTGGATGGTGTCGAGCTTCTTGAGTGTTGTTGGAGCTGCCCCCATCCAGGGGCAAGTGGGGAGTATTCCCTCACCCTCCTGACCTGTGCCTTGTAGATGGTGGGACAGGCTTTGGGGGGAGGCAGGAGGGGAGTTACTCGCTGCAGGATAGGGCAGAGAGGTGTGGTGTTCAGTAACGGAGTTGGGGGCGTTGTGTTCGATTTCAGGGTGAGCTCCTGGACAGGATTTCAACTCTTGTCCCCCAAGCCCTGGCTATTTATCCAGGATTTTGCTTTTAATTTTTGATGAGACTGTTTCCGTCTCCTCTCTCTGTGCAGATATTGCCAGATACTGCTGACTGTCTCTGACTGGGACATTGGCTAAAAATATTGACCGCTCCCTGCTCTGACACAGGGCAGTTGTGCACACACACTGTCACAACCGCACAGTCATCATCCTGAGCTTCCCCGGGCAGCTCCTTACTAATAATTTCTGGACGCTATCAGAGGTTTCTCTGAGTTCTGGTGGGATGGAACAATGTGCTGTTAATCTGTAATTAGTTCCAACCAGTTCCCTCTGAATTCTCCCTGAAGCAGCCCCTTCCCTTTCAGAGGTGTCACAGTATTCCCTAATAATTACATTCGGGATCTGTGCCGTCGAGACTGTTCTGTCCAGAGCAGCTCATTAGCTCACCCCCTCCCCACCCCAGTTGTGTCTCTCAGTTGTTGGTAATGAGCAGGCTGTTTATATCAGGAAGGGAAGCTGACTATTCCCTTCCCCGTGATATTCCCCAGCCGGGGAATGGCCCTCCACAGAAACACCGGGACAGATCGCTGGAGTGAGTGGTCAGGTGGCAGATGGAGCACAACGCAGGGAGGGGCGGAGGATTTGTCCTCCGTCGGAAAATCACGGAGGAGACGAGAGAGGAGGAGAGGTGTGCAAGATATTGAGTGGAATAGGTCGAGTCAATAGCCAGAGACCCTTCCCCAGGGCAGGGGTGGCTGGTACGAGGGGGTCATAGTTTTAAGGCATTGGGACGAAGGTATAGAGGAGATGTCAGAGGTCGGTTCTTGACGCAGAGAGTTGTGAATGTGTGGAATGTGTTGCTAGCGCAGAGTCTTTAGGGACATTTTAAGCGACTGCTGGATATGCACATGGGTAACAGGGAATTGAGGGGTGTGTAGGTTAGGTTATTATATTTTATATTAGGATTAACCCTAGGCACAACATCATGGGCGTAAGGGCCTGTTCTGTGCTGTACTTCTTTAGGTTCTATGAGACTGTGTAAAATAAACGCAGTGATCTTTAACGGGGGCTGGGGGTGGCTGCAGGAACAGTGGGAGAGTTCAGCAGTTCCTAAACCACGCCATAATCCAATCACTTTAAATAAAAATGCACCGTCTGTGATTACGGAAATGATATATTGTCTCGGATACAAACCCGACTCCCAGGACGTAACGTCAGGATATCAGAATTGGGAGCGGGAGAAGGGTCTTCAGCCCCTCAAACCTGTTCTGTCATTGGATACCATCACGGCTGATCTGTTTTTGGTCTCAGCTTCACCATCCTGCCCACGTCCCATAACCTTTTAATGCCTTTCACTCATGACTGACCTCCAGAGGGGCAAGTTCCACCATGTTCTCAGTGAAAGAACTCCACAGAGAGAGGAATCCTGTCACTGCGCCCACCCTTTATCCAGCCCATGGAGAGTCCATGACACTGACCGAGTCTTCCCCACGCCCTCTGACACTCCTGTGTCTATCTGTCAGACAGGGCTCCTGGATTGGGGTTCTTAATGTGGACCAATCAGGAAAATGGGAACGGGGGGGAATGAGGAGACTGGAGAAATCTGGGTTCATCCCCTTGTGGCTGGAGGGTTCCCAGGCGGAAGATGAGGTGCTCAACACTTTAACTCCCCCTCCCACTCCACCGAGGACATGCAGGTCCTTGGACTCCTCCATCGCCAGACCATAGCAACACGACGGCTGGAGGAGGAGCGCCTCATCTTCCGCCTGGGAACCCTCCAACCACAAGGGGATGAACCCAGATTTCTCCAGTCTCCTCATTTCCCCTCCCCCCACCTGTCTCAGTCCCAGCCCTCAAATTCAGCACCGCCCTCCTAACCTGCAATCTTCTTCCTGACCTCTCCGCCCCCACCCCCCACTCCGGCCTATCACCCTCACCTTGACCTCCTTCCACCTATCGCATTTCCAACACCCCTCCCCCAAGTCCCTCCTCCCTACTTTTTAACTTAGGGGGCTTGGCAGACCCTCCTCATTCCTGAAGAAGGGCTCATGCCCAAAACATCGATTCTCCTGCTCCTTGGATGCTGCCTGACCTGCCGCGCTTTTCCAGCAACACATTTTCAGCTCTGATCTCCAGCATCTGCAGACCTCACTTTCTCCAATCAGGGAAATGCCCAGCTAGTCTTGACTTAGAATATTGAGCCCATCTTAGAGTGAACATTGAGCTATGAACTGACTGAAAACTGGATAAGGGTCACACTGTGTCACCGTACAGAGTCAGTGTTTATTCAGCAGAGTAAGGGTCACTCACTGTGTAACCGTACAGAGTCAGGGTTTATTCAGCAGGGTAAGCGTCACTCCCTGTGTAACCGTACAGAGTCAGGGTTTATTCAGCAGGGAAGGGTCACTCGCTGTGTGACTGTACAGAGTCAGTGTTTATTTAGCAGGGTAAGGGTCACCCACTGTGTAACCGTACAGAGTCAGTGTTTATTCAGCAGAGTAAGGGTCACTCACTGTGTAACCGTACAGAGTCAGGGTTTATTCAGCAGGGTAAGGGTCACTCCCTGTGTAACTGTACAGAGTCAATGTTTATTCAGCAGGGCAAGGGTCACTCACTGTGTAAACTATACAGAGTCCGTGTTTATTCAGCAGGGTAAGGGTCACTCACTGTGTAACCGTACAGAGTCAGTGTTTATTCAGCAGGGTAAGCGTCACTCGCTGTGTAACCGTACAGAGTCAGTGTTTATGCAGCAGGGTAAGGGTCACTGTGTGACTGTACAGAGTCAGGGTCTATTCAGCAGGGTTAGGGTCACTCACTGTGTAACCGTACAGAGTCAGTGTTTATTCAGCAGGGTAAGGGTCACTCACTGTGTAACCGTACAGAGTCAGTGTTTATACAGCAGGGTAAGGTTCACTCACTGTGTAACCGTACAGAGTCAGTGTTTATACAGCAGGGTAAGGGTCACTCACTGTGTAACCGTACAGAGTCAGTGTTTATACAGCAGGGTAAGGGTCACTCACTGTGTAACCGTACAGAGTCAGGGTTTATACAGCAGGGTAAGGGTCACTCACTGTGTAACCGTACAGGGTCAGGGTTAATGATACGGCAGAGACTAACAGCACTTTCTTGGAAAAAGCTTCTGACCGTGATGTCAGGAGCGGCAGTTTCTGGAACTGTCCAACTGTCTTATCTCTGGAAAGTGGTTGGTTCTGAGTTGCTGTGTAAAGCCACCTCTCACCGGGTGGTTGATTCCTGGTTTCTGATTCCAATTCAGCACCGAAATGATCCGAAATACAGAAATAACGCATGGAATTCATTAAAACCACATTCACTCCCCCAGCACTGACCCTCCGACAGTGCCCACTCCCCCAGCACTGACCCTCCGACAGTGCGGCACTCCCCCAGCACTGACCCTCCGACAGTGCGGCACTCCCCCAGCACTGACCCTCCGACAGTGCGGCACTCCCCCAGCACTGACCCTCCGACAGTGTCCACTCCCTCATCTCTGACTGTCCTGTGCCCCTTGTCCGACTGTGTGGTGTTGTGGGGGAAAGGTGTGAGGGTGCGCTGATTGGAATGTGATCCCTCCAGTGTTGCTGTATGTTTGAAGGCCGGGGAGCTTTGTCAGCAACGTCCTGCTCGCTCTGGGAACATTTGGAGTGAACAGTGTGTTCCCCACACGAGGTGGAGAGCTCGGAATGTCATGGGTACTACTGGAATGCAGTGTTGGAACTCAGGACAATCACAATAAGCCCACAACAATACAGCTGGACGTCTCCACACCTGGCCCCAACTCATCACAGATTTCACCCAGGATAGCAGAGGAGTCAGCAGTCATTAGAGAGTAAAGCTCCCTTGACACTGTCCCCCCCCCATCAAACTCTCCCAGGGACAGGAACAGCACGGAGGTTAGATACAGAGTAAAGCCCCCTCTACACTGTCCCCCCATCAAACGCTCCCAGGGACAGGGATAGCACGGTATTAGATACAGAATAAAGCTCCCACTACACTGTCCCCCCTCCATCAAACACTCCCAGGACAGGGACAGCACGGTGTTAGATACAGAGTAAAGTTGAAGAGGGTGAGGGAGATGCTGAGGGGAGGAGAGGCCAGTGGTGCTGCTGGTGGAGGGGGTGGGAGTGGGACCTTGAAGGATTGGGGAGGGTGAGGAGGCAACGGGAACTGGACACTGGATTTTATTCCTGATGAGGGGCTTTTTCCCGGAACGTTGATTCTCCTGCTCCTCGGATATTGCCTGACCTGCTGTGCTTTTCCAGCCCCACACTGATCCAGGGTTGGGATTGCAGACGCCTGTTGGGTGGGTCTGGCTGTGAATCTGAGTCCGACCCGCCGTCTGTCTGCTGGCGATGTGCGCTGTGAGAGTGATCCTGTTCCAGCTGACATGAGCCTGGGGCAGGGGTGAGGCTGCCTGATGGAATCCCCTCCACTCCCCACCACCCACCAACCCATACCTCCGTTTAAAAAAACCCCCACCCTCCTCCTGAACTCCCTGTAGTCTCCCGTGGTCAGAGGGAGTGGTTGGTGATCTGGAGAAGGTTGGGAGGGGGGAGCATTTAAAATCCTGTGATTACATCTTCCACCTGCCTCCCTTCACAGGAATGACCAAAAAGATGTTTATTATTTCATGTCCTCTTCATGTTTCCCCACTCCGGACCCCTCGCCACCACCCTCGCTCTCCCTCACCTGTCTCTGCCCCACACTCCATTCCATTGGGTAGACCCACAGCCTCCCGTCCCTAGTTGCCCCCCTTGAGAAGGTGGGGGTTGAGCTGCCTTCTTGACCCGCTGCAGTCCATGTGCTGGAGGGTAGACCCACAATGTCCCAGAGGGAGGGAATCCCAGGATTCTGACCCAGCCACACTGAGGGAACGGCGATATATTCCCAAGTCGGGATGGGGAGGGGGTCGGAGGGGAACGTGCAGGGGGTGGGGGTTCCCATGTACCTGCTGCCCCTTGTCCTTCTGGATGGAAGGGGCCGTGGGTTTGGAAGGTGCTGCCTGAGGGTCTTTGGGGAGTTTCTGCAGGACATCTTGTAGCTGGTACACACTGCTGTTACTGAGGGGGGGTGGGTAAGGGAGGGAGGGGATGGTACACACTGCTGTTACTGGGGGGGGTGGGTAAGGGAGGGAGGGGATGGTACACACTGCTGTTACTGGGGGGGGTGGGTAAGGGAGGGAGGGGATGGTACACACTGCTGTTACTGAGGGGGGGTGGGTAAGGGAGGGAGGGGGTGGTACACACTGCTGCTACTGAGGGGGGGTGGGTAAGGGAGGGAGGGGGTGGTACACACTGCTGCTACTGAGGGGGGGGGTGGGTAAGGGAGGGAGGGGATGGTACACACTGCTGTTACTGAGGGGGGGTGGGTAAGGGAGGGAGGGGATGGTACACACTGCTGCTACTGAGGGGGGGGGTGGGTAAGGGAGGGAGGGGGTGTTTGTGGGTGTGGGGCTGCTTTGTCCCTGGATGGTGTTGAGCTTCTTGAGTGTTGTTGGAGCTGCCCCCATCCAGGGGCAAGTGGGGAGTATTCCCTCCCCCTCCTGACCTGTGCCTTGTAGATGGTGGGACAGGCTTTGGGGGGAGTCAGGAGGGGAGTTACTCGCTGCAGGATTCCCAGCCCCTGCCCTGCTCCTGTAGACACTGAGTTGCTGTGGGGAGTCCAGTTGAGTTTCTGGTCAATGGTAACCCCCAGGATGTTGATAGTGGGGGATTCAGTGATGGGAACACCATTGAATGTCAAGGGGGCGGTGGTGAGATTGTCTCCTGTAGGAGTTGGTCATAGCCTGGGATTTATGTGGGGTGAATGTTACTTGCCCCTTGTCAGCCCAAGCCTGGATATTGTCCAGATCTTGCTGCATTTAAACTGCTTCAGTCTCTGAGGGAGCGGGGTGGATGGTGCTGAACACTGTGTAATCATTGTTTGTTTGAGTAAACACCTCCAGCCCCTACATCCCCTCCCTACCCCTGTTGCCACTTCCAGCTCCCTGCACCTCTCCGTACTGAGGGAGTGGGCACTGTCGGAGGGTCAGCGCTGAGGGAGTGGGCACTGTCGGAGGGTCAGCGCTGAGGGAGTGGGCACTGTCGGAGGGTCAGCGCTGAGGGAGCGCCGCACTGTCGGAGGGTCAGCGCTGAGGGAGCGCCGCACTGTCGGAGGGTCAGCGCTGAGGGAGCGCCGCACTGTCGGAGGGTCAGCGCTGAGGGAGCGCCGCACTGTCGGAGGGTCAGCGCTGAGGGAGTGAGCACTGTCGGAGGGTCAGCGCTGAGGGAGTGAGCACTGTCGGAGGGTCAGTGCTGAGGGAGCTCTGTTTTCCAGTTGCCGTGGTGTGTCTGGGCTGGAAGGGGTTACTGTTTGTCCCATTATTGCGTTGGTAATTAACTGATCTGCTTCATGGGGGAGCAGTTTGAGAGACTCCGATAATCGTTCCTGTTAATGATTTGCTCCATCCCGGGCAGCTCGGATGAAATGAAATTCCCAGCTTTAATCACGTTAATTGCTAATCAAGTTTGAAATTGTATTTCAGCCTCTCTGTGGAACTCTGTTCCATGTCCTGCTGCTCCCTGTCTCCCTGGTACATTTGTACAAGTTCAGGCTGGGAGTCGGGGCCACATGATCAGTCCCCATTTCTTTTCTCTTTTCGGTCTGTCTCTAGCTTTCTCCTTCCTTTTCCTGTCTGCCTCTGTCACTGTCCTATTCTGTCTTTAGATTGGATTAGATTCCCTACAGTATCGAAACAGGCCCTTCAGCCCAACAAGTCCATACCGACCCTCCGAAGAGTAACCCACCCAAACCCATTCCCCAACATTTGCCCCTGACTAATGCACCTTACACTATGGGACAATTATCCATGGTCAGCCTACCCTAACCTGCACATCCCTGGACACTATGGGACAATTTCCCATGGCCAATCCACCCTAACCTGCCCATCTTTGGACTGTGAGAGGGAACTGGAGCACCCGGAGGAAACCCACGCAGACACGGGGAGAATGTGCAAACTCCTCACAGACAGTGGTCCGAGGATGGAATCGATCCCAGGTCCCTGGAGCTGGGAGTCAGCCGTGCTAACCACTGAGCCACCGTGCCGCCAAAGATGGACACCGTGCCTCTTTTCCTCTCTCTCTGTCTGTCTCTCTGTGTCTGTCTCTCTCTTGCTGTCGCTCTGCCTCTCTCTGTTTGTCTGTGTGTGTCTCTGTCTCTGACAATGCCTCTGTCTCTCTCTGTGTCTCTTCCTCTCTCTCTCTGTGTCTGTCTTTGTCTCTGTCTGTCTCTGTATGTGTGTCTCTCTATCTCTGTCAATGCATTTGTCCCTACCTCCCCCTCACTTTCTGTCCCTCTCTCTGTGCCTCTCCCTCTCTCTGTCTCTGGGACTATCCCTTTCTGTTTGGTCTCTCTCTGCTCTCCCACCTGAGGACCCTCTGTCCCACTCAGTTCCCCACTTTGTTCCCATGCTTCCCATCTCTGTGCGGTCCGACATTGAGGGGTAATGGCCTATTCTCCCAGTAAAGCCTCCACAGAGCTCTGGGATTCCCTCCCTCAGAGACATTGTGGGTCTACCCTCCAGCACATGGACTGCAGCGGGTCAAGAAGGCAGCTCACCCCCCACCTCCTCTAGGGGGATAACTAGGGATGAGGCAAGAAATGCTGGGCCCAGCCAGTGATGCCCACACCCCCTGAGTGAATAAAATATTGTAATCTTATAGACAGCCAGCATCATTGCCTTTGCTCCTGTAACCTCTGCATCTACTAATGAAGTCCAGGGACGATGTATTGTCCATTTATAATCTGGAATCTGTAAAGTGGACACTGCTGGGCAGTTTGAAATCTGCCTGACAATGACCTTTGAACTGGTTACCCTGCAGTATGTTAGTGAAGGCGTTTCGCTTGCTTACTTCATCGCTCCAACCTTTCAGTACAGGAGTCGGGACATTACGTTGGGGTTGTACAGGATTTTGGGGAGGCTGTGCCTGGAGTACTGTGTCCCATTCTGGTCACCCTGTTTTCGGGAGGATATTACTCAACTGGAGAGGGTTCAGAAGAGATTTACCAGGATGGGGCTGGGAGTGAAGGGTTGGCGTTATAAGGATAGGTTTGTGGGTTTTGTTGTTTTAACTGGAGGTGAGAGGTCACCTGATAAGAGTTTTATAAAATAATGAGAGGTATAGATAGGGTTAATGGTCCCCTGGGGTGGGGAATTCAACACCGGGGGCACATTAAGGTGAAAGAAGAGAGATTTTAAAAAGACGTATGGGGCAACATTTTACTCAGAGGGTGGTTTGTGTGTGGAATGAACTTCCTGAGTAAGGGGTGGACGTGGGGACTATTACAAGGTTAAAAAGATATCTGGATGAATACGTGAATAGGGAAGGTTGGAGGGACATGGGTCAGGAGCAGGCAGGTGGGACTAGATTAGTTTGGGATTATATCCGGCACAGCCTGGTTATACTGGGGAGTTTGTTTCCGTGCTCTATGACTCTATGTCTCAGTGTTGTGTACTCAGATTACACCCAGAAACCACCAAACAGCAAGCACCTCTCACCTTCTCAGAGAGACAAGACTCTAAAAACAAAATAAACTAGAAACTCCCAAGAGAGAATTTTCAGACCCGAGGAAGCCCTAGGTCCAACTGATCTGCCACCAAGTTTAAGCTCGACAATCGATTTGCCAAGACATCCGGAGTCAAATCAAAACAAGTGTGAAAGGTCACTCTCTCTCTCCTGGCCTGGATCCTTGATCTGAATTTGATTCTCCCAGTCTAATTCCTTTTTCAGCCTAATTCTGTCAAATTGTGTTTTGTTTTAGTTTTGTCTTATGTGTGAATGAATGTGTGAACATTTGTGCTGAAGTACAGATTAAATCCCATCCCAGTAAGTTGGTGATCCGTTGGTTTTGTTAAGGGATGGGTTCATTCACAATATTGTGTTATTTGGTGGTCTGGGTTAAAGCCTGCTCTGAATAGCAGGGGCTTTAATTAAATAGTTATGTATCTGTCGTACAGGGACTCAATCCTCAATACCTTCTCTGCAATTGCGTTGTGACAAATTATGAATGGCTGTCTCCACCTGTCCCACTGATTTCTACACAAATACATAAAGCTGCTCTGTCCCAGGAGTCCCCCCCCCCCCCCCCCTTGTGTAATCCCTTTTGTTTCATACTGTCACCCCACATTTTTTCTTTCCAAACTCTACCACCCCACAGATTCTCCACTCCCAGCTGTATCAGCCCCCTCTGCAACTGCACCAGCTTCTCAATGTCCTTGTGAGGTTCTGCGCTGTCCCCCACACCTCCCCATGACCCCCGCCCCCCCCCCACACACACAATCCACAGTGCTACCAAGTTTCCTGTCCTCCACAGACTCTGAAATGTCTCCCCTTTACACTGAAATCTGGGTCAGTCACACAAACTGACCTGCCTCACACAGTGCTCTTACCCAGTCTCGCTCCCCTCGGTTTCCCATCACTCCATCCACCATCCCTTTTGTTCCCAAACTCTGGCACTCCTCACCAGCTCACTGTAAAAACTGGAGGTGCAGGAGAAACTCAGCGGGTCTGGCAGTGCCTTTGGACAGGGCGAGAGAGAGCACGAGAGTGTGAGAATGAGACAGCACAGGCAAGTGAGAGAGTGTGTGTGTGCATGAGAGAGAGGGAGAGAGCGAGCAAGCGCGCAAGTGAGAGAGAGTGAGCAAATTGCTGTATTGAGTCCAGTGTGACTCATACCCAAAGAGACAGTGTACTGAGGCCAACCCCTCACTCCATTTCTCCAGCACAGTCTGCTTTTATTCCAATTGCCAGCACCAACAGTACTCTCTCTCTCTCTCGCGCTCTCTCTCTCGCGCTCGCGCTCTCTCTCTCTCTCGCTCTCTCTCCCTCTCTCTCTTTCCCACTCCCCACCTCTCCCTCTCTCTCTTTCCCACCCCCCACCTCTCCCTCCTTCTCCCCATCTCTCCCTCCCTCTCCCCATCTCTCTCTCTCTCTTCCCCCCCCCACCTCACTCTCTCCGTCTCTCCCCCTCTCCCTCAGTACTCTGTCTTTATCACAAGCCTGTTGTGCAGTGCTATTTCAGATACCTTCTGGAACTCTGTGTACACACTGACCTCATTAAACCTCTCAGTGACTTCGAATAAAACCTCCATCCCATTAGCTCGGACCTTTCCTGCAGGAGTCCCTGTGTACGGAGTGTCTGGATGGTGTCGAGCTTCTCGAGTGTTGTTGGAGCTGCCCCCATCCAGGGGCAAGTGGGGAGTATTCCCTCCCCCTCCTGACCTGTGCCTTGTAGATGGTGGGACAGGCTTTGGGGGGAGGCAGGAGGGGAGTTTATTAGCCTTTGACCTGCTCTTGTAGCCACTGTGTTGTTATGGCTGGTCCCGTTCTGTTTCTGGTCAATATTAACCCCCACAGTGGGGTGACGGTAACACCATTGAATATCAACATCCAGTAATTAGATTGTCTCCTGGAGGTGATGGTCACAGCCTGGGGTTTATGTGGGGTGAATGTTACTTGCCCCTTGTCAGCCCAAGCCTGGATATTGTCCAGATCTTGCTGCATTTAAACTGCTTCAGTCTCTGAGGGAGCGGGGTGGATGGTGCTGAACACTGTGTAATCATCGGTGAGGATCCCCACTTCGGACCTTCTGATGGAGGGAAGGTCATTGAGGAAGCAGCTGAAGGTGGTTGGGCTGAGGACACTCCCCTGAGGGACTCCTGCAGAGATGGCCTGGAGCTGAGGGGACTGACCCTCCAACCACCACCACCACCACCTTCCTCTGTGTCAGAAACAAACGCCAATACAAATGGCTGGAGCAACTCAGCAGCTGTGGAGAGAAAGGACGGACCCTTTGAGTCCAGCCAGTCTTCCTCAGAATCTGTCTGTCACGAGAGTTCAAATGTTAACTCTGTTTCTCTCTACAGATTCTGCCAGGCCTGCTGTGTTTCTCCAGA
Organism: Hemiscyllium ocellatum; assembly: GCF_020745735.1. Lineage (NCBI taxonomy): Eukaryota > Metazoa > Chordata > Chondrichthyes > Orectolobiformes > Hemiscylliidae > Hemiscyllium > Hemiscyllium ocellatum. The sequence goes on from NC_083444.1 coordinate 1,090,884, forward strand.
AATTTCAGATTTAGTTTGCTTTAGATCTCATAATAACAGATACCCGGGAGGGAGTTACAGACTGGAATCTCATCGAGGGGTTCAGGGTGGTTTATATACAGAATAACAGCTCCCTGGGAGGGAGTTACAGACTGGAATCTAATCGAGGGGTTCGGGGTGGTTTATATACAGAATAACAGATACCCCGGGAGGGAGTTACAGACTGGAATCTAATCGAGGGGTTCGGGGTGGTTTATATACAGAATAACAGATACCCCGGGAGGGAGTTACAAATTGGAATCTAATCGAAGGGTTCGGGGTGGTTTATATACAGAATAACAGATACCCCGGGAGGGAGTTACAGAGCACTCTGACGAGGTGTATATAATGAGTTGAATCCAGTGGTCTCCGTCTGTACGTGTCGTGCAGTGTGGTGTGGATGTTTGTGGAGTAGGGAATGAGGTTTGTGTGGGGCGATAATCCAGTGGGAAATGTGAGGGTTCTATTCCACTGCCTGCTGGCTGTGCAGTGAGGGGCGATCGGAATGAGACCTGGAGATACGAGCAGCATGTTCTGTCCTGGTGGGGACTGGCGATCCGCCAACAATGCCAAGTGCCCTCCTAGTTTTCAGCTCATGATTGAACGCACATTTCTGTGCTTGGAAACAGAGAGGCTGCAGATGGGGAGCAGACAGAGCGAGAGAGAGAGAGGGGGGACTGCAGAGTGAAACTCTCCCCCCTTCCACACACTCCCTGCTCAACTCCCTCCTCCTGCCTCTCCTAGATCTGTTCCCCTTCACTCCATCTATGACCCTCGGACTGGGCCATCTCTCTCTCTCTCTCTCTCTCTCTCTCTCTCACACACGCGGCCTTGTTTCACATTTTCCCTTCACTCCTGCCTTCCACATTTCCGTATGTCCTTGCTCAGGCTCACTGCTTCAGAAAGTAAGAGCCAGGTTTGCTAATTCATGGCCAATCCCTTCGAGGGAAGTGGGGGTGGGGGTGCGGGGGGAACTCAAGGCCCAAATGACAGAGAGAGAGAAAAACCGAACCAAAGCTGACCTAACAGTTACAACAGAAACTCAGCTGTTTAATGTTGAAATAGTTTCTCGGAATCGCTATCCTTTGCTGTGCCTCGCCCCTCCCCCGTCAATATTTACCCCCAAAATCTGGGCGTTGTGTTGTGCTTCCCCAACCCCCCCCGCCCCTTCACTCCCTTCCGAACTGGGTCCTGTTCCTGATAAATGGGAGGTCTTGCAGTTTGTTGGGTCAAACCAGGCAGCACTCACACAGTCAACAGCAGGGCCCTGGGGAGTGTGGCTGAACAGGGGGATCTCGGGGGGACAGGGTCACAGCTCCTTGGAAGCAGAGTCCCAGGTAGACAGGGCGGTGAACAAAGCATTCCACATGGTAGCTGTCACCAGTCAGAGCACCGAGTACTGGGGCTGGACAGGAACCTGGTGAGACCACATTTGGAGTCCAGTGTACAGTTCTACTCTAGAAAGGATGTTGTTAAACTAGAGAGAATAGATTAACTGCGAATGCTACCTGGACTGAAAGGTTTGGGACTATTACAAATGGGATAGTCTCCATCTGGGCTGGACTGGAAACAATGTCCTTTCGCTAACACTGCTGGGGAGAGTTTAACCTAATGTGGCAGGGGGGATGGGAATCACCTGGGGTTAGAGGACAGGAAGGGAACAGTAACTAAAGCCTGTGAGGAACTAGATAATGAAGTTAGCGTGAAGAGTAAGTAGGGAGCAGATGATGGACATGCAGGGTCAGGTGGTCTGAGGTGCGTTTGCTTTAATATGAGGAGTGTAGTGGGTAAGGCAGATGAACTTAGAGCTTGGATTAGCACTTGGGAGTATGATGTTGCTATTACTGAGACTTTGGATGAGGGAAGGACATGATTAGTAACTAAATATTCCAGGAGAGAGAGATGCTTCAGGTGGGATCGAGAGGGAGGTGAAAGGGGTGGGGGAGTTACATTACTGGTCAGAGAGGGTATCCCAGCTGTGCTGAAGGAGGAGGCTATGGAGGGCTTGAACAGTGAGGCAATATGGGCAGGAAGGGTGTGATAACAATGTTGGGGCTGTCCTACAGGCCTCCCAACAGCGAGAGTGAGATGGAGGTACAAATATGTCACAGATTATGGAACGATGTAGGAGTAACAGGGCGATGGTGATGGGCGATTTTAATTTTCCCAACATTGACTGGGATTCACTGAATGTTAGAGTTTAGATGGAGCAGAATTTGTCAGGAGCATCCGGGAGGGTTTTCTAGAGCAGTATGTAAATGGTCCAACTCAGGAAGGGGCCATATTGGATCTGGTGTTGGGGGAATGAGCCCGGCCATAGAACATAGAACATAGAACAATACAGCACAGAACAGGCCCTTCGGCCCACGATGTTGTGCCGAACATCTATCCTAGATTAAACACCCATCCATGTACCTATCCAATTGCCGCTTAAAGGTCGCCAATGATTCTGACTCTACCACTCCCACGGGCAGTGCATTCCATGCCCCCACCACTCTCTGGGTAAAGAACCCACCCCTGACATCTCCCCTATACCTTCCACCCTTCACCTTAAATTTATGTCCCCTTGTAACACTCTGTTGTACCCGGGGAAAAAGTTTCTGACTGTCTACTCTATCTATTCCTCTGATCATCTTATAAACCTCTATCAAGTCACCCCTCATCCTTTGCCGTTCCAACGAGAAAAGGCCGAGAACTCTCAACCTGTCCTCGTACGACCTATTCTCCATTCCAGGCAACATCCTGGTAAATCTTCTCTGCACCCTCTCCAAAGCTTCCACATCTTTCCTAAAGTGAGGCGACCAGAACTGCACACAGTACTCCAAATGTGGCCTAACCAAAGTCCTGTACAGCTGCAATATCACTTCACGACTCTTGAATTCAATCCCTCTGCTAATGAACACTAATACACCATAGGCCATCTTACAAGGTCTAGCCACCTGAGTGGCAACTTTCAAAGATCTATGTACATAGACCCCAAGATCCCTCTGTTCCTCCACCTGACTAAGAACCCTACCGTTAACCCTGTATTCCGCATTCTTATTTGTCCTTCCAAAATGGACAACCTCACACTTGGCAGGGTTGAACTCCATCTGCCACTCCTCAGCCCAGCTCTGCATCATATCTAAGTCCCTTTGCAGCCGACAACAGCCCTCCTCACTGTCCACAACTCCACCAATCTTCGAATCATCTGCAAATTTACTGACCCACCCTTCGACTCCCTCATCCAAGTCATTAATAAAAATTACAAACAGCAGAGGACCCAGAACTGATCCCTGCGGAACTCCACTTGTAACTGGGCTCCAGGCTGAATATTTACCATCTACCACCACTCTCTGACTTTGACCGGTTAGCCAATTTTCTATCCAACTGGCCAAATTTCCCTCTATCCCATGCCTCCTGACTTTCCGCATAAGCCTACCATGGGGAACCTTATCAAATGCCTTACTAAAATCCATGTACACTACATCCACTGCTCTACCCTCATCCACATGCTTGGTCACCTCCTCAAAGAATTCAATAAGACTTGTAAGGCAAGACCTACCCTTCACAAATCCGTGCTGGCTGTCCCTAATCAAGCAGTGTCTTTCCAGATACTCATAAATCCTATCCCTCAGTACCCTTTCCATTACTTTGCCTACCACAGAAGTAAGACTAACTGGCCTGTAATTCCCGGGGTTATCCCTATTCCCTTTTTTGAACAGGGGCACAACATTCGCTACTCTCCAGTCCCCTGGTACCACCCCCGTTGACAGTGAAGACGAAAAGATCATTGCCAACGGTACTGCAATTTCCTCTCTTGCTTCCCACATAATCCTAGGATATATCCTGTCAGGCCCTGGGGACTTGTCTATCCTCAAGTTGTTCAAAATGTCCAACACATCTTCCTTCCTAACAAGTATCTCTTCTAGCTTACCAGTCCGTTTCACACTCTCCTCTTCAACAATACGGTCCCTCTCATTCGTAAATACTGAAGAAAAGTACTCATTCAAGACCGCTCCTATCTCTTCCGATTCAATACACAATCTCCCACTACTGTCCTTGATCGGACCTACCCTCGTTCTCGTCATTCTCATGTTTCTCACATACACATAAAATGCCTTGGGGTTATCCTTGATCCTATCCGCCAAGGATTTTTCATGCCCTCTCTTAGCTCTCCTAATCCCTTTCTTCAGGTCCCTTCTGGCTATCCTGTATCCCTCCACTGCTCTGTCTGAACCCTGTTTCCTCAACCTTATGTAAGCCTCCTTCTTCCTCTTTACTGACATTCAACCTCCCTCGTCAACCAAGGCTCCCTCACACGACCATTCCTTTCCTGCCTGATAGGTACATACATATCAAGGACACGTCGTATCTGTTCCTTGAAAAAGTTCCACATTTCCACCACATCCTTCCCTGACAGCCTATGCTCCCAACTTATGCTCCTCAAATCCTGTCTTACAGCATCGTAATTTCCCTTCCCCCAATTGTAAAATCTATCCTGTTGTGCGCACCTATCTCTCTCCATAACCAAGGTGAAAGTCACAGAATTGTGGTCACCATCACCAAAATGCTCACCCACTAACAAGCCCACCACTTGTCCCGGTTCATTACCGAGTACCAAATCCAATATGGCCTCCCCTCTGGTTGGACAATCTACATACTGAGTTAGAAAAGCTTCCTGGACACACTGCACAAACACCGCCTCGTCCAATCTACTTGATCTAAAGAGCTTCCAATCAATATTTGGGAAGTTGAAGTCGCCCATGACTACGACCCTGTGGCTTCTGCACCTTTCCAAAATCTGTTTCCCAATCTGTTTCTCCACATCTCTGCTGCTATTGGGGGGCCTATAGTAAACACCCAACAAGGTGACTGCACCTTTCCTATTTCTGACTTCAGCCCACACTACCTCCAAAGGCAGATCCCCCTCGAACTTCCTTTCTGCAGCCGTTATACCATTTCTAATTAGCAATGCCACCCCCCCCCCTCCTTTTTTACCACCCTCCCTAATCTTACTGAAACATCTGTAACCAGGAACCTCCAACAACCATTCCTGTCCCTCATCTATCCACGTTTCCGTGATGGCCACAACATCGTAGTCCCAGGTACCGATCCACGCCTTAAGTTCACCCACCTTATTTCTGATACTCCTTGCGTTGAAGTATACGCACTTGAGCCCATCTGTGTCCGCAAGTATTCCCTGTCAGTGCTACCTTCTCCACAGCCTCCCTACATTCTTGGACATCCTGACAAACAGCTAGCCTACTTGCTGGACTACAAGTCCGGATCCCACCCCCCTGCCAAATTAGTTTAAACCCCCCTGAAGAGTGCTAGCAAACCTACCTCCCAGGATATTGGTGCCCTTCGGGTTCAGGTGCAACCCGTCCTGTTTGTACAGGGCCCACCTTCCCCAGAATGCAGTCCAATTGTCCAGGTGGGTGAAGTTTCAGGAGGGGATTACTTTGGGAATAGTGATCACAATTCCATAAGTTTTAAAATACTCATAGACAAAGACGAGAGTGGTCCTAAAGGAAGAGTGCTAAATTGGGGGAAGGCCAGCTATAGTAAAGTTCGGCAGGAGCTGGGGAATGTGGATTGGGAGCAGCTGTTTGAGGGTAAATCCACATTTGATAGGTGGGAGGCATTTAAAGAGAGGTAGATTTAGATGCAGGAGAGACGTGTCCCTGTGAAAATGAGGGATAGAAATGGCAAGATTAGGAAACCATGGATGACAGGTGACATTGAGAGACTAGCCAAGAGGAAATAGGAAGCATACATAAGGTCTAGGCGACTGAAAACAATTGAAGTTTTGGAAGAATATCGAGCATGTAGGGCCAATCTGAAATGAGGAATTAAGAGGGCTACAAGGGGTCATGAGATATCCTTAGCAAACAGGGTTAAGGAAAATCTCAAAGCCTTTTATTCATATATAAGGAGCCAGAGGGTAGCTAGGGAAAGGGTTGGCCCACTCAAGGACAAAAGAGGAAAATTATCAAAGTCTGTGAGAAGATTTGTAGCTCGGGTGCTCGTTGTTGTGGTTCTGTTCGCCGAGCAGGGAATTTGTGTTGCAGACGTTTCGTCCCCTGTCTAGGTGACATTGTCAGTGCTTGGGAGCCTCCTGTGAAGCGCTTCTGTGATCTTTCCTCCGGCATTTGTAGTGGTTTGTCTCTGCCGCTTCCGGTTGTCAGTTCCAGCTGTCCGCTGCAGTGGCTGGTATATTGGGTCCAGGTCGATGTGCTTATTGATTGAATCTGTGGATGAGGGCACAAGATACTGAGGGATAGGATTGATTTACATTTGGAAGAAAATGGGCTGATCGGTGATAGGCAGCATGGTTTGTGCAGGGAAGGTCATGTCTTCCCAACTTAATAGAATCTTTTGAGGTGGTGACAAAGTTGATTGATGAGGGAAGGGATGTAGATGTCATATACTTGGACTTCAGGAAGGTGTTTGATAAGGTTCCCCACGGTAGGCTGATGGAGAAAGGGGAGTCACATGGGGTCCAGGGTGTTCTAGCGAGATGGATAGAGAACTGACAGGGCAACAGGAGACAGAGAGGAGGAGGGGAAGGGAGCTTCTCAAAATGGAGACCTATGAGCAGTGATGTTCCACAGGGATCTGCGCTGGGACCACTGTGGGTTGTGATATACATAACTGGTCTGGAGGAAGGTATCGGGGGGCTGATTAGCAAGTTTGCAGATGACACTAAGATTGGTGGAGGGGCAGATAGTGAAGAGACTGTCAGAGAATACAGCAGAATATAGACAGATTGGAGAGTTGGGCTGAGAAATGGCAGATGGAGTTCAATCTGGGCAAATGCGAGGTGGTACATTTTGGAAGATCCAATTGAAGAGTGAACAATACGGTAAATGGAAAAGCCCTGGGGAAAACTGATGTGCAGAGAGATCTGGGTGTTCAGGTCCATTGTTCCCTGAAGGTGGCAACGCAGGTCAGTAGGGAGGTCAAGAAGGTACGCAGCATGCTTTCCTTCATCGGACCGGGTATTGAGTACAAGAGTTGGCAGGTCATGTTACAGTTGTATAAGACTTTGGTTCGGCCACATTTGGAATACTGTGTACAGTTCTGGTCACTACATTACCAAAAGGATGTGGATGGGTTGGAGAGGGTGCAGGGGAGGATCACCGGGATGTTGCCTGGGATGGAGGATACTAAATATGAGGAGAGGTTGGGTAGATTAGGATTATTTTCTGTGGAAAGGAGGAGGTTGAGGGGGGAACCTGATTGATTTGTCGCCTGGTTTAATGTTGTAGCTGACCGTGTCAACTTGCTAAATGTCACATTGCAGTGACCCACTCCCACCTGTGGAGGTGCTGTCTCTGGCAGCGATCACAGTCAGATTGGGGTTCAGGGACAGCGATGTGATGGTGGTGATGACCCTTGCCTCTCACCCCCCACCACGGCACACTTCCGTTCCCCCACCTGCACAGGAAGATCCCACAGGTGGGGGATGTGGAGTGGGGGAGGGGGGGGGGGGTTCACCAGGATCATGCATGCGTGTGTGAGAGAGAGAGAGAAAACACGCCTGGTTGCTCCCCCCACCCTTGGCTGCCCATGGGATCTTGCTGTGCTCCCACTCACCACTGCGTTTCCCTTGCCAGCGCAGTGCCTGGACTCTATTGGCCGTGACGTGGTGGGGGAGTGTGTGGGGGGGGAGGAGTTGGGGAAGACACAGTGGGATGGGTGGACCCGGGGATGTGGCTGCTGCTACCTAAATGCACAGATCTCGATTTAGTGTGTTTGCGCCACACTGCTCTCCCACAGTCAGATTCCCACCCCTCCCACCCCCCAGCTCACCCGGGGTTACAGAGATTGGGGATGGCTCTGGGTACGAAGCTCTTCGGAGGGTCAGCATAGACTCGATGGGATGAGTGGCCTCCGTCCAGACTGTGTGTGGGTTTTCTGTGATTCTTGAACGTGTGTGTTGTTGACAGCTGGGGGGGAGCGGTCAGCTAATATTCCGTGTAATGTTCTGGTGTTAGGGACAGGGAATGTCACACACCATGGTCCCTGCCTTCATTACAGGGGGGATAGTGTACAGGAGCAGGGGGCTGGGGTTGGTTGGACAGGTATCAGACACCGGTTTGACTTCAGCTGGAGTCCCACGTACAGTGTGGGCACCAGGTTATAGGAAAGACGGGCATGCATCAGAGAGAGAGAGAGAGAGAGAGAGAGAGAGAGAGAGTCAAAGAGATTTCCAAGAACAAGGGAAAGTCATTACCTGGATAGTTTGGAACACCTGGGATTGCTCTCCAGGGAGAGGGGACGTTGGACGGTATCATGGCCAGAGTGGAAGGGGAGAGACCCTTCCTGTTTGGGGGGTGGGGTGGAAGAGGATAGGTCAAGGGGGCAGTGGTTAGAAGGGGATCAGTAGAACAAGCAGCAGCGAGGGGTCAGGATCAGGAACGTGCAGAGAATCTGGGCAAGGCAGGCTCAGTCAGGGATTTCCAACGGGAATTGGGTCAAGCAGGGATACACGGGGAGAGACTCCCATCCCGGAGGTGGAGCAGGGATACACGGGGAGAGACTCCCATCCCAGAGATGGAGCAGGGTTACACTGGGAGAGACTCCCCGCCCTGGTATTTCTACGGGATCTATTCCAAAATTGGAGAAGACATTAGTGAGTCAGTTCCTGGAGTATTGTAACATTCCTGGTCTCCATTCCCTGAGGAGGGCGGTAGTTGTATTGGAAGGCTGTTCAGAGAATCCCTGCAGGCCATTCAGCCCATCCACAATCTCCATACAGCATCCCACTCCAACCCACCCCCTCTCTGTAACCCTGCACTTCCCCATGGCCAATCCACCCTAACCTGCACATCCCTGGACACTATGGGACAATTCCCCATGGCCAACCCACCCTAACCTGCACATCCCTGGGCACTATGGGACAATTCCCCATGACCAACCCACCCTAACCTGCACATCACTGGGCACTATGGGACAATTTCCCATGGCCAATCCACCCTAACCTGCACTTCTTTGGACTGTGGGAGGAAACCCACGCAGACACGGGGAGAATGTGCAACTCTGCACGGACAGTCGCCTGAGGCTGGAATCGAACCTGGGTCCCTGGTGCTGTGAGGCAGCAGCGCTAATCACTGAGCCACCGTGCTGGCCCTGAGTTTGTGAGGTGAGGAGTTTGCCTTCTGAAAGAACCCTGCGCAGTTTCGGGTGATCCTGTCAGGAACTTCAGAGAGTGAGAGGAGGTGTGTCCGATGGTGAAGGGGATTGACAGAGCAAACCCAGAATGGATGGTTCCCCCAGGGGTGGGACAGTCGAGAACGAGAGGTTATGGATTTAGGAAAAGGGACAGCAGATTGAAAACAGCGATGAGGATGATTGACCCCTCTTGAAAGCTGGGGGATCTGTGAGATTCCACCCCCCCCCACACACACACACAGTGCGGTGGATGCTGAGACACAGGATAACCTGACAGAGGGGATAGACTTTTAATCAGTGATGGGATGATGGTGATGGAGAGGGGGTAGGAAGGCAGCGTTGGGGCTGAACCATGATCATATTGCATGGGGGAGCAGGCTGGAGGGGCTGAATGGCCTCTACCTGCACTGATTTCTGATTACACCAAGGGACATGGGGACAGCAGGCTGGAGGGGCTGAATGGCCTCTACCTGCATTGATGTCTGATTACACCAAGGGACATGGGGACAGCAGGCTGGAGGGGCTGAATGGCCTCTACCTGCACTGATGTCTGATTACACCAAGGGATCAAGGGATATGGGGACAGCAGGCTGGAGGGGCTGAGTGGCCTCTACCTGCACTGATTTCTGATTACAACAAGGGACATGGGGACAGCAGGCTGGAGGGGCTGAGTGGCCTCTACCTGCACTGATGTCCGATTACACCAAGGGATATGGGGACAGCAGGCTGGAGGGGCTGAATAGCCTCTAGCTGTACTGATTTCTGATTACACCAAGGGACATGGGGATAGCGCTGGAGGGGCTGAATGGCCTCTACCTGCACTGATTTCTGATTACACCAAGGGACATGGGGACAGCAGGCTGGAGGGGCTGAATGGCCTCTACTTGCACTGATTTCTGATTACACCAAGGGACATGGGGATAGCGCTGGAGGGGCTGAATGGCCTCTACCTGCACTGATATCTGATTACACCAAGGGATATGGGGACAGCAGGCTGGAGGGGCTGAGTGGCCTCCTACTGACTTAGGGCTCAGGGGAGTCTCCAGCCTGTGTTGTCAGAGTGAGTTCGGGGTGGGGGAGAGATCCCCTTGCCCCCATCCAGTGGGAATGGGGGCCACGCCGGTCAGGAAGGAGAGAGTTCAGAAACCACGGTGGGCTAGTACGGAGCGAGTGGTCACTGCAGGGGTGGTGGGTACTGGGCTGTGTCTACTCACTGGCCTGGGATATATTCATGTGGCATCTCCAGGCCAGGGAGTGCCACCTCTAACACAATCCATTCCTTGGGCAACCAGGCCATTCGCTCCATTGTCCCTGTGCCAGCTCTCTGACCATTTGAACTCTGAACCTACTCCCCATGATCCTCCCCGTTGTACTGATTGTAAGAACTCACTGGATCCCTGTCAGGAATCGTGGATCTAGTGTAGCTCCCAAGCTTCCAACTGAACATGACTCCGGGATGAGAGGTTAAATATCTCACTCGGAATCCACCCGTTGGGATAACGGGAGGTTCGGATCCAGGGTGAGTTTTCCCGGAGGGTTAGGAAGTGCGTGACAGTCTGTAAGGAGCTGGTGGATTGGTGGAAATTCTCTCCCGTCTCAGTCATTGGGAAGGACAGGGATAGCACGGGGTTAGATACAGAGTAAAGCTCCCTCTACACTGTACCCCCATCAAACACTCCCAGGACAGGGACAGCATGGGGTTAGATACAGAGTAAAGCTCCCTCTACACTGTCCCCCCATCAAACACTCCCAGGGACAGGGACAGCACGGGGTTAGATACAGAATAAAGCTCCCTCTACACTGTACCCCAATCAAACACTCCCAGGGACAGGGACAGCACGGGGTTAAATACAGAGTAAAGCTCCCTCTACACTGTTCCCTCATCAAACACTCCCAGGGACAGCAGGGGGTTAGATATAGAGTAAAGCTCCCTCTACACTGTCCCCCATCAAACACTCCCAGGACAGGGACAGCACGGGGTTAGATACAGAGTAAAGCTCCCTCTACACTGTCCCCCCATCAAACACTCCCAGGGACAGGGACAGCACGGGGTTAGATACAGAATAAAGCTCCCTCTACACTGTACCCCCATCAAACACTCCCAGGACAGGGACAGCACGGGGTTAGATACAGAGTAAAGCTCCCTCTACACTGTCCCCCCATCAAACACTCCCAGGGACAGGGACAGCACGGGGTTAGATACAGAGTAAAGCTCCCTCTACACTGTCCCCCCATCAAACACTCCCAGGGACAGGGACAGCACGGGGTTAGATACAGAATAAAGCTCCCTCTACACTGTACCCCCATCAAACACTCCCAGGACAGGGACAGCACGGGGTTAAATACAGAGTAAAGCTCCCTCTACACTGTTCCCTCATCAAACACTCCCAGGGACAGGGACAGCACAGGGTTAGATACAGAGTAAAGCTCCCTCTACACTGTCCCCCATCAAACACTCCCAGGGACAGGGACAGCACGGGGTTAGATACAGAGTAAAGCTTCCTCTACACTGGTGTGTAACATTTTCTCCGAACAATGGAAAGTCTTGGTAATTGTCTGTTTCAATATCTGTCTCTCTGTCTCTTTCTATCTGCCCCTCTCTGTCTCTCTCCCTGTGTCGCTGTCTCTCTCTTTCTTTCTCTCTCTCTGTCTCTCTGTCTCTCTCTGTCTCTCTCTGTCTCTCTCTGTCTCTCTCTCTCTCTGTCTCTCTCCCTGTGCCTCTGTCTCTCTGCCTCCCTGTGTCTTTGTCTCTCTCTGTCTCTCTCTCTGTCTCTATCTCTCTCTCTGTGTCTCTCTCCCTGTGTCTCTGTCTCTCTGTCCCTCTCTCCCACCCCCCCTCTCTCCCTCCCCCCTCCCCCTCCCTCCCCCTCCCCCTCTCTCTCCCTCTCCCTCTCCCTCTCCCTCTCCCATCCCCCTCTCCCGCCTTTCCCCCTCGCTCCTTCCCCCCTCCCCCTCTCTCCCTCCCCCCTCCCTCTCCCCCCCTCCCCTCTCTCCCTCCCCCCCCCTCTCTCTCTTCCCCCCCCCCCTCTCTCTCCCTCCCTCTCTCCCTCCCCCCCTCTCTCTGTCTTTATCCGTCTCTCGGTGGAGTTGCACCTGATTGTCGAGTGAAGGGTTAATTGTTGGGTTTTTGTTTCGTTGGCTGACACCGATGTAACCAGAAGCAGTGACCTAAATTCATCTAATTCAGGAAAGTTTGCTGCACATCCTCTCATCGTCTACTTCCCCCTGAGCAGTCAAACCATTAACCTTTCTGCCTATATCTCCAGCGTCACATCCCCCAACAAGGCTCCCTCTCAAAAACACAATCATGGGTTTATTTTCAGCTGTCAATACCCTCCTGCTTTATAACAGAGCTGGCTTTTACTGTGTCTGTGTGTGTCTGTGTGAGGTTTTGTGTGTCTGTGTCTGTGGGAGAGTTTGTGTCTGTGTGTGTGAGTTTCTCTGTGTATGTGTGTGTTGGGGGGAGTTTTTGTCTCTGTGTGTGAGCGTGTGTTTGTGGGAGAGTTTGTCTCTGTGTGTGTCGGAAGTTTTTGTGTGCGCGAGTGTGTGTATGTGAGAGAGTTTGTGTTTGTGTGTGTCTCTGTGTCTGTGTGTGTGTGGGTGTGGGTGTGTGGATGTGTCTGTGAGTGTGTGTGTCTGTTCTGGCTACAAACCCCAGAATAGACACTGAACGCGCCTCAATGTTTCTAACAATGATCACTAGCCGTGGGGTGGGGGGGCTGGGAGGGGGTTGGTGTGCTGAAGAATCTGAAATAGTTCCCTCCAGAGCATTGAAGGATAAAGGGAAATTGAATCGAAGCATTTGTACGGGGCAAGTGGTTTGGATTTTGATTTTGTTTTTGATGTAATTTAGCCCGGAAACAGACCCTTCGGCCCAACTCCTCCATGCTGCTCCGATATGGCCCATATCTCTGTGTGTCTGTGTGTGTGTGTGTGTGTGTGTGTGTGTGTGTGTCTGTGTGAGAGACTGTACCCCAGTGAGAGTCAGTCAGTGTGTCTGTGTGTGTGTGAGACTATACCCCAGTGAGAGTCAGTCAGAGTGTGTGTGTGTGTGTGTGTGTGTGTGTGTGTGTGTGAGAGAGACTATACCCCAGTGAGAGTCAGTCAGAGTGTGTGTGTGTGTGTGTGTGTGAGAGACTATACCCCAGTGAGAGTCAGTCAGTGTGTGTGTGTGTGTGTGTGTGTTCAGGCTTCTGTCCCTTCTCCCCGATGGTAGAGGTTGTAGAAAAGCATTGCCAGGGTGGGATGGATCTTTGAGAATGCTGGCTGCCTTTCCCTGACAGCGGGGCCTGGTCGATGGATTCTGTAGATGGGAGGTTGTGATTGTCCGGGCTGAGTTCCCCACTCTCTGTAACCGTCTCTGATCCTGAATGGTACAGTTGCCGTAGCAGGTAGTGGTACATCCAGACAGAATGCTCTCGATGGTGCTCCTATAAAAGTTGGGAAGGGTATTCACTGTCATGGCGAGTTTCCCCAGCTGCCTGAGGAAGGAGAGACGTTAGGCCTTTGTAACCAGTGTGTCCACGGGAAGGGTCCAGGAAATCTTGTTGTGGGTGACCACTCCCAGGATCTGGACCCTCTCCACTCGTTCCCCCCCTGTGCTGTTAACGTGGAGGAGGGGGGGCATGAGTTCCATGGTTTTGCCGGCATTGAGAGCTCGGTTCCATTTGACGGAGCACGTTGTAGTGTGCGAGGGCAGCGTCTCGGGGAGGGTGGTGGGAGGGGAGCACCCAACCGGTGGAGGGAGAGAGAGAACGGCTGGGGGAGTGAGCGAGTGGGGAATGAGGCTGACCCTTCTCAGGGGGGAGCACAGGGATGACGTGCAGAGCGGCCTCTCTCTCTCTCTCTCTGCTGGTTCACAGTGAACTGAGTGGGAGGACAGACTCGGTTGGCTGAATGGCCTCTCTCTCTGCTCCCTGGCCCTAGTGGGATGGGAAGATCCCAGGCTGAGTGACACTCCCACTCCATGTGGGGGTCCTGAGATTCCTGACCCGGAGGGAGGGTTCTGCACAGAGCCACTCGATCTGTGACTCCCTCCCTCAGCAGAGGGTCTGGACTATCCCTGTCCCCAACTCTCCCACCCACAGGCAGGCCGCTGGGAGAGACACAGCAGGAAAAGCTGTTTGCTAACTGTGTACAGCAAGATTCCACAGGTTGGGAGGCAGGAGGACCAGAATATCCACCTCAGTGACACTACGGAGTCATAGACCCTCCCTCAGCACTGACCCTCCCTCAGCGCCCACTCCCTCAGCACTGACCCTCCCTCAGCACCCACTCCCTCAGCACTGACCCTCCGACAGTGCCCACTCCCTCAGCACTGACCCTCCGACAGTGCGACACTCTCTCAGCAGTGACCCTCCAACAGTGCGGCATTCCCTCAGCACTGACCCTCTGACAGTGCGGCACTCCCTCAGCACTGACCCTCTGACAGTGCCCGCTCCCTCAGCACTGACTCTCTGACAGTGCCCGCTCCCTCAGCACTGACCCTCCGACAGTGCGACACTCCCTCAGCACTGACCCTCCGACAGTGCCCACTCCCTCAGCACTGACCCTCCGACAGTGCGACACTCCCTCAGCACTGACCGTCCGACAGTGCAGCACTGACTCTCCAACAGTGCGGCGCTCCCTCAGCACTGACTCTCCGACAGTGCCCACTCCCTCAGCACTGATCCTCCAACAAAGCCCGCTCCCTCAGCACTGACCCTCCGACAGTGCGGCACTCCCTCAGCACTGACCCTCCGACAGTGCGGCACTCCCTCAGCACTGACCCTCCGACAGTGCGGCACTCCCTCAGCACTGACCCTCCGACAGAGCGGCACTACCTCAGCACTGACCCTCCGACAGTGCCCACTCCCTCAGCACTGACCCTCCGACAGTGCGACACTCCCTCAGCACTGACCGTCCGACAGTGCAGCACTGACTCTCCAACAGTGCGGCGCTCCCTCAGCACTGACTCTCCGACAGTGCCCACTCCCTCAGCACTGATCCTCCAACAAAGCCCGCTCCCTCAGCACTGACCCTCCGACAGTGCGGCACTCCCTCAGCACTGACCCTCCGACAGTGCGGCACTCCCTCAGCACTGACCCTCCGACAGTGCGGCACTCCCTCAGCACTGACCCTCCGACAGTGCGGCACTCCCTCAGCACTGACCGAACGACAGTGCGGCGTTCCCTCAGCACTGATCCTCCGACAGTGCCCGCTCCCTCAGCACTGACCCTCCGACAGTGCTCGCTCCCTCAGCACTGACCCTCCGACAGTGCCCGCTCCCTCAGCACTGACCCTCCGACAGTGCGGCGCTCCCTCAGCACTGACTCTCTGACAGTGCCCACTCCCTCAGCACTGACCCTCCGACAGTGCGGCACTCCCTCAGCACTGACCCTCCGACAGTGCGACACTCCCTCAGCACTGACCCTCCGACAGTGCGACACTCCCTCAGCAGTGACCCTCCGACAGTGTGGCACTGACTCTCCAACAGTGCGGCACTCCCTCAGCACTGACCCTCCGACAGTGCCCACTCCCTCAGCACTGACCCTCCGACAGTGCCCACTCCCTCAGCACTGACCCTCCGACAGTGCCCGCTCCCTCAGCACTGACCCTCCGACAGTGCCCGCTCCCTCAGCACTGACCCTCCGACAGTGCGACACTCCCTCAGCACTGACCCTCCGACAGTGCGACACTCCCTCAGCACTGACCCTCCGACAGTGCGACACTCCCTCAGCACTGACCCTCCGACAGTGCGACACTCCCTCAGCACTGACCCTCCGACAGTGCGACACTCCCTCAGCACTGACCCTCCGACAGTGCGACACTCCCTCAGCACTGACCCTCCGACAGTGCGACACTCCCTCAGCACTGACCCTCCGACAGTGCGACACTCCCTCAGCACTGACCCTCCGACAGTGCGACACTCCCTCAGCACTGACCCTCCGACAGTGCGACACTCCCTCAGCACTGACCCTCCGACAGTGCGACACTCCCTCAGCACTGACCCTCCGACAGTGCGACACTCCCTCAGCACTGACCCTCCGACAGTGCGACACTCCCTCAGCACTGACCCTCCGACAGTGCGGCACTCCCTCAGCACTGACCCTCCGACAGTGCGGCACTCCCTCAGCACTGACCCTCCGACAAGGCCCACTCCCTCAGACCGGCCCTCCAACAGTGCGACACTCCCTCACCCCTCCCTCTGTAACTGCACAGAGTCAGTGTTTATTCAGCAGGGTAAGGGTCACTCGCTGTGTAACTGTACAGAGTCAGGGTTAATTCAGTGGGGGTGGTCTGTGTGGAGGTAGAAGTGAGCGGCGTGGGATCCGGACTGTCTCTGTGCGCTGACCAATCCCGGCCGGCTCAGTCAGAGATTCCCCTGAGCCCGGAACGCAGGCTCAGAATGTACCGGAACACTCAGTACTGGGAGGGAGGGAGAGCGAGAGAGGGAGGCGGAGATGAGGGGCGAGAGAGGGACGGACAGCGGGACAGGAAGAGACACAGAGGGACAGAGAGAGAGACACACGGAGGGGGAGAGACAGACAGGGAGAGAGACACAGAGGGAGGGGGAGAGACACAGAGGGAGGGGGAGAGACGCTGAGGGACAGAGAGGGAGCCCGATGTAAAACCCAGATATGGAAGGGGCATTCTGAGAACTGGCTGTTACCCCACCCCGAAAGTTAGGGGGTGGGGAAATCAATCTGCAAGTTTAATGGTCAGGGTATTTCCCATTGTTGGAAAGGGCAGACTGTCAGTCAGACCATGGAGGGTGGGTATCAGGTACTGACCCACCATGGTCTCACTGCGGACCAGAATGGGGCTGAATGGCCATCTCTCTCTCTCTCTCTCTCTTTCTCTCTCTCTCTCTCTCTCTCTCTCTCTCTCTCTCTCTCTCTCGGAATTTGGACAGTGCTGACAGACAGATATAATCGCACGTATTGTGGCGGCGGGAAGTTTTTGTCGGGAATTGAGTCATGAGGCCTAGCTCAAGCTGAGAGGAAGCGGCCTGTGATTTCAGCGTAAAACGAAAACCATTAACAGACTGAGTCAGCTGTTTGATGGGATCCATGGGGACCGAGTGGAACACGTTCGGAATCCTGCTGGAGCGTGCAGGATGACACCTCCTGAATCCTTCCCAAATCCCAGTTTCCAGGAGACTCCCTATTGGAGGCCAAGCTGGGAGTCAGGCAACACTTGAGACTAGGCCCCAAACTTGATCACTGTCGGAGTGAAGGATTCTGGGCGCACTTTTGTCGGTTTTTGTTCTGACCCTGGGGATGCAGGGTGAGTGGGCAGAATGGCCTCTAGGGTTCCGGTAATGGTGAGGTGATGAGGGAAACCTCTCCCCTGGTAACCACTGGTTGATAACAGTGTGCATTTATGTGGCACCTTTGACTTCGTAGGCCACAGGCCCACGAGGAATCTGAGCAGGAGGCCATTCGGCCCATCGAGTCCACTCCACAGGGATTCGTGGATGACCCAAATCATCCTCGATTCTACTTTCCTGCCCCTTTTTTATCTTACCACCATTCCCCCCCCCCCCCCCCCCCAAAGAACCCCATGGACTTTCCCAACATGTTCCACGGATTGGTTAATGAGAGCTCTCGGAAAGGAGGAAGGGGAGAGATCGTCAGCACCCCCCCCCCCATCGCCAAGGCCATCCTCCCTCCTCAAACCCACCCCCCCGCTCCCCCAAACCCCCTCTCACCCACTACCCAACCCTTGTCTTGCCCCCACCCCCAGTCAGACTCAGTGGGATCAGCAATCCATTGGAAGATCCCACGGAGGAATCTCAGGATCTGGAACGAACCCCCAGTCCCAGCGTTTGATGGATCTCTGCTCCCAATGAGTGTATGCCCTTCGAGAGATAGGTTAGATGCCCCTCGGTAGGGTCTTCTACCCCATGCGCTGAAAATGTGTTGCTGGAAAAGCGCAGCAGGTCAGGCAGCATCCAAGGAGCAGGAGAGTCGACGTTTCGGGCATGAGCCCTTCTTCAGGAAACGTCGAATCTCCTGTTCCTTGGATGCTGCCTGACCTGCTGCGCTTTTCCAGCAACACGTTGTCAGCTCTGATCTCCAGCATCTGCAGACCTCCCTTTCTCCTTCTACCCCATGTGGCAGGAATTCACCATGTTCTGGATAGGATTTTAGTTGGGCCTCATTTGGAACGTTGTGTATGGCTCTGGTCGCCATGGCTTCAGAGAGATGTGAGGCCTTCGAGAAGATGCCAAAATGGTTTTGTTGCCTGGTTTGGAGGGTATCCACTCCGAGGAGGTGTGGGGCACGTATGGTTTGTTTTCACTTGAATGTCGAAGGATGAGGGGGCTCCCTGATAGAGCTTTACAAAACTCTGAGAGGTTTGGACAGTATGGAGAGTCGGAGGTATTTTCTCAGGGTACAATATCGATTACTGGGGGATGTAGGTATGAGGTAAAATGGGGAAGGGTTAAAGGAGATGGGAGAGGGAGGCCTTTTTACACAGAGGAGGACTGGGAATACACTGCCACAGGAGATGGTGGAGACGGATACAATCTCAATGTTTCCAAGGTGTTTGGACAGAGTCAGGAATGGAGGG
Source organism: Hemiscyllium ocellatum (assembly GCF_020745735.1). Taxonomy (NCBI): domain Eukaryota; kingdom Metazoa; phylum Chordata; class Chondrichthyes; order Orectolobiformes; family Hemiscylliidae; genus Hemiscyllium; species Hemiscyllium ocellatum. The sequence goes on from NC_083444.1 coordinate 1,109,619, forward strand.
AGATGGGCTGTGTCAAGGCAAAAGGTTTGGAAAGGCATCCTGTGTTGGTGCATCTCGATTGGACCAGGGGCCTGTTCCTGTACTGTACCACCTGTCATCGGGAAGGGATCACTGCAGACAGAAATAGCGAGGGATCCCCTCTCTCTCTCTGTGTGGGGAGGGATCCCCCCTCTCTCTCTGTGTGGGGAGGGATCCCCCCTCTCTCTCTGTGTGGGGAGGGATCCCCCCTCTCTCTCTGTGTGGGGAGGGATCCCCCCTCTCTCTCTGTGTGGGGAGGGATCCCCCCTCTCTCTGTGTGGGGAGGGATCCCCTCTCTCTCTCTCTCTGTGTGGGGAGTGATTCTTTCCCGCAGGAGGTTGTCTCTCCTGGGAAATTGAGTGTATTCCAGGCTGAGACAGAGAGAGAGAGAGAGAGAGAGAGAGGTATTGAATCAGGTAGTTTCAGTAGTAGTGGGGTGGAACGCACTGCCTGTAACAGTAGGAGACTCACAAACTTTAAGGGCATTGAAATGGTCATTGGATCGGCGTATGGATGAGAATGGAATAGTGCCAGTTAGATGGGCTTCAGGTTGGTTCCACAGGTCAGCACAAGATCAAGGGACGAAGGGCCTGTACTGCGCTGGAATGTTCTATACGGGCCTATACTGCGCTGGAATGTTCTATAAGGGGCTGTACTGCGCTGGAATGTTCTATACGGGCCTATACTGCGCTGGAATGTTCTATAAGGGGCTGTACTGCGCTGGAATGTTCTATACGGGCCTATACTGCGCTGGAATGTTCTATAAGGGCCAGTACTGTGCTGGAATGTTCTATACGGTCCTGTACTGCGCTGGAGTGTTCTATAAGGGGCTGTATTGTGCTGGAATGTTCTATACGGGCCTGTACTGTGCTGGAATGTTCTATAAGGGCCAGTACTGTGCTGGAATGTTCTATACGGTCCTGTACTGCGCTGGAGTGTTCTATAAGGGGCTGTATTGTGCTGGAATGTTCTATACGGGCCTGTACTGTGCTGGAGTGTTCTATAAGGGCCAGTACTGTGCTGGAATGTTCTATATGGTCCTGTACTGCGCTGGAGTGTTCTATAAGGGGCTGTATTGTGCTGGAATGTTCTATACGGGCCTGTACTGTGCTGGAGTGTTCTATAAGGGCCAGTACTGTGCTGGAATGTTCTATACGGTCCTGTACTGCGCTGGAGTGTTCTATAAGGGGCTGTATTGTGCTGGAATGTTCTATACGGGCCTGTACTGTGCTGGAGTGTTCTATAAGGGGCTGTATTGTGCTGGAATGTTCTATGTGCTGGAGTGAATCGAGGGGAAATGGTAACGGAGCACTGTTGAGGCTGATCAGATTAGCTACCAGCACTGTTAATGGCAGACGAGACTCGATGGGTTGAATGGCCTCCTTTTAGCCAGGAATTTCGATTTTTCTGTCCACCCCGTCCGCCTTCAGTCTCCAAAACCTGGTGAAAACTGGGAGGGAGGCAGGAGGCTGTAAACAGTGAGCACAGACATCGTCCTCAGACTCCCTGGCTGGAGGTGAGGACGGGGGTGTGGGGGGTGTCAGGAGATGGTGGAAATATCCCCTGGGTCGGGGTGGGGCTTTCCTCTGGGGGAGGGGGTGAGCTAAACCAGCCTCCCTCCCCGACGATCCGGGCTGGTTCCTGAGGATTGACGTTCCCAACTCCGTGACTGAGTTCCTGCCGTCTCAGGGCGGAGGGGTGTATCTCTGGGACAAACGACTGAGAGTCACATCCTGCCTTTGTCTGGGCCCTTCGGGAGACATCTGTGGAACCCATCAGCATGCGGGAACGTTCCGGAATAACAGCCCAGGGACTGAGGAGGCGGGAGATGCTCTCTCAAACACACGCCCAGTGTACAGCCACTGGCAGGGCCTGCATTTCTCAAGCCCCCTATTCCTCCTTCGGCGAGGTCGTGGGCCCATCGAGTGCCTCTCGTTGGGGGTGGGGTGCAGGAGATTGGTCACCTGTTGTCATGGAAGGGGAGCACAGCACGATCCCACATACAGCAGCAGGACAGGGCTGGGGTATTGACCAGGGGACCCTGGGGAGAGCACCACTGGCTGTCATTGGTTCAAGTCCCACTGCGGGAATGTGCCCCAATTTAATGCCAATGAAGGCAACCTGGGATTGGACGGTGATCCCAAGGATGGTGACTGTGACCACCACCGTCAATCGTCATAGCAACCCCACCATGTTCACCAATGGCCTACAGGGGAGGGCAGCCTTGCCTCCACGTGACTCCAGTCCCACAATCTCCAAACTGCCTTCAGAAATTATCACAGCAAGGCATTACTCCCCACCCCTTCAGCACTGACCCCCGACAGTGCGGCCCTCCCTCAGCACTGACCCCCTGACAGTGCGGCACTCCCTCAGCACTGACCCTCTGACAGTGCGGCACTCCCTCAGCACTGACCCCCTGACGGTGCCCACTCCCTCAGCACTGACCCTCTGACAGTGCGGCACTCCCTCAGCACTGACCCTTCGACAGTGCCCACTCCCTCAGTCAGATTTCAGGTCCCTGACATTGAGTTTGTGTGAGATTGAGAGATGGGAAGATGACGGTGGGTTGATTGTGGGAGGGTGTGCGCTCAGTGCTGTGTGGGTAAGGAGCTGACTCTCTCTCTCTCTCTCTCTCTGGCAGATTTCTGGATGTCAAGGGGTACGTCCTGTACCCACAGATTGGGGATCGGATTGATCTGATCTGCCCACAGTCGATCCCACGTGGTTCCCTGTCAACCGAGGAGTATGAATATTACCGGCTGTACCTGGTTAGCGAGGACCAGGCCGAGCGGTGTGACACGGTGATGAGTCCGACGGTGCTGTTAACCTGTGACAAACCCGACCAGATCACTCGCTTCACCATCAAATTCCAGGAGTTCAGCCCCAATCTCTGGGGCTTGGAGTTCAAACCCCATCACAACTACTACATCATCAGTGAGTGCCGGGGTGGGGGAGGGGTGCAATCGGGGCTCTGGAGGGTGGGGGATAGTGGGCTCCATGCCCACTGGAGAGGGGTGTGGGCACTGCCTGTAGACATGGCCTGGGGGTGGGGGGGTGGGGGTGCGATTGGGATCAGTGCCAGGTTGGTAGGGGAGTCAGTGCCAGGTTGGTAGGGGAGTCAGTGCCTGGTGGTTAGGGGGTCAGTGCCAGTGGTTAGGGGGTCAGTGCCCGGTGGGTCGGGGGTCAGTGCCCGGTGGGTCGGGGGTCAGTGCCCAGTAGGTAGGGGTCAGTGCCCAGTGGGTAGGGGTTGTGTCTGGTGGGTAGGGGTCAGTGCCTATTGGGTAAAGGAGTGGGCACTGACTGTAGACAGGGTCTGGGGGTGATTGGGGTCAGTACCTGGTGGGTCGGGGGTCAGTGCCCGGTGGGTCGGGGGTCAGTGCCCAGTGGGTAGGGGTCAGTGCCCGGTGGGTAAAGGAGTGGGCACTGACTGTAGACAGGGCCTGGGGGTGATTGGGGTCAGTGCCCGGTGGGTCGGGGGTCAGTGCCCGGTGGGTCAGGAGTCAGTGCCCAGTGGGTCAGGGGTCAGTGCCCAGTGGGTCGGGGGTCAGTGCCCGGTGGTGTCCTGGATGTACCCTACCCCCTGTTGGTATTGACTGGGTGTTTATTGATGACTGTGACTCCTGCTGGGATCAGCCTGTGCACCCACATTGCTAATGCCATTGCCCGGCTGTATCAGTGACTGACTGACTGCCCTTACTCTGCCCCTTCACTGGCCTTCCCCTCCCCTCCCCTCCCCTCTCCTCCCCTTCACCCCTGCTCTCCCCCCCACCTCCTGCTCTCCCCATCCCGTCCCTGTCATTACCAGGAGCTGATGAGCTGTGATTGATTTCTTGGGAGAACGTGGTCTCCCGTTGATCCCCTTCACCCTGGCACCCTCCAGCCCCACAATGCTGCACCCCCTCCCTCCCCTACACCCCCTCCCTCCCCTACACCCCCTCCCTCCCCTACACCCCCTCCCTATCTCTGTAACCCCCTACACCCCCTCCCTATCTCCGTAACCCCCTCCAGCCCCTACACACCCTCCCTATCTCTGTAACCCCCTCTAATTCCAGCCCCTTGACCATCCCCCGATTCCCATCGCTCCCCCATCGGGGGCAGTGCCTGCAGCTGCCTGAGCCCTGGAACCCCCTCCCTGTGCCCTCTCCATGTCTGTCTCGGAGAGAGTGGATCTTGTTGAGATAGCGTCAGACAGATGTACAGCATCTTCGGTCCAACCCATCCATGCCGTCCAGATATCCCAACCCAATCTAGTCCCACCTGCCAGCACCCGGCCCATATCCCTCCAAACCCTTCCTATTCATATACCCATCCAGATGCCTCTTAAAGGTTGTAATTGTACCAACCTCCACCACATCCTCTGGCAGCTCATTCCATACACACACCACCCTCTGTGTGAAAAACACTAGCGCATAAAATAGCTATCTAGAAGCTTATTCATGATGAATTATTCACCCTCATCAGAAATCTCGGAATAACTCGCGTCTGGGTTTGGTGTTGAGTTCTATTCCTGTCATGTTAAATGACCTGAGGACTTGCTGAGTGAACCAACTCTCCCGAGAGATTCCTTGAGTTAGACTGTGATGGGTCGTGATGTTATTTTCCTGTCTGTCTGAGATTTGAAACATTGGGTTTTGAGCATCAATGACTGGGCCATTATTTAGAGTCATAACCCGTCCATGCCGACCAGATATCCCAACCCAATCTAGTCCCACCTGCCAGCACCCAGCCCATATCCCTCCAAACCCTTCCTATTCATATACCCATCCAAATGCCTCTTAAATGTTGTAACTGTACCAGCCTCCACCACTTCCCCTGGCAGCTCATTCCATACACGTACCACCCTCTGGATGAAAAAGTTGCCCCTTAGGTCTCTTTTATATCTTTCCCCTCTCACCCTAAACCTTTGCCCTCTAGTTCTGGACTCCCCAATCCCAGGGAAAAGACTTTGTCTATTTATCCTATCCATCCCCCTCATGATTTTATAAACCTCTATAAGGTCACCCCTCAGCCTCCGACGCTCCAGGGAAAACAGCCCCAGCCTGTTCAGCCTCTCCCTGTAGCTCAGATCCTCCAACCCCGGCAACATCCTTGTAAATCTTTTCTGAACCCTTTCGAGTTTCACAACATTTTTCCGATAGGAAGGAGAGTAGGATTGATGGCGATATTATTGGGAGATGGTGATGGTCACCTGTCTTCCGAAAGCGATGTAGGTTAGATAACTTCATATCTCTGCTTCCAGCATTGTCATCAGCAAAAGCTTGTATCTGTTCCGGAACATTCTGTGTTGTTAACATCTCAGGCTGTAGTCCCATGGGAAATGGTGGGGGAGGGGTACCAAACAATACAACAAGGAAATGGTGAATTTATGTAGCCTGCCCTCCCCCAGCCTGGAGCAGAAATGGCTGGGACAGATCCTCAATATTCGGCTCCGAGAATAGAACATCCCAAAACCCTCACTCCAT
>NC_083444.1:1120098-1137598 GCF_020745735.1 Hemiscyllium ocellatum
ACTCTCCCTCTCCCTCCCCTCACTCTCCCTGCCCCCCCTCACTCTCCCTCTCCCTCCCCTCACTCTTCCTCTCCCCCCCTCACTCTTCCTCTCCCCCCCTCACTCTCCCTGCCCCCTCCTCACTCTCCCACTCCCCTCCTCATTCTCCCTGACCCTCCCCCTCACTCTCCCTGCCCCCCCTCACTCTCCCTCTCCCCCCCTCACTCTCCCTCTCCCCCCCTCACTCTCCCTCTCCCCCCCTCACTCTCCCTCTCCCCCTCACTCTCCCTCTCCCCCCCTCACTCTCCCTGCCCCCTGGCTGAGTGAAGGCAGGCTTTAAGGACAGATGTGTCGTTCTGATCTGTGCCCACCTCCCCTCGAGAGGGATTGGAGTTGACGTTCCCAGGCAGGACACCATCTTCTCCCTCCGAGGACCACACCTTGTCATTCTGCGTTCATCCCTCTGCCTGTCATCGAGTCACCCAGCACAGAAACACGGTCCCACAATCCCAAACTAAACCATTCCCACCCTGCCTACTCCTGGCCCATCTCCCTCCAAACCTTCCCTATTCCTGTCCTTATCCAAATGCCCCTTTGACGTTGTAACTGTCCCCACACCCACCACTTCCTCAGGATGTATATTCCACACACAAACCACCTTCTGTATAAAAATGTTACCCCTCGTATTTATTTAAATCTCTCCCACACTGTAAACCTGTGTCCCCTCATCTTGAAATCCCCACCCCAAGGAAAAGACTTTGCCTATCCATGTTCCTCATGATTTTATAAACCTCTATAAGATCACCCCTCAGCCTCTGACGTTCCAGGGAAAACAGCCGCAGCCTGTTCAGCCTCTCCCTGTAGCTCAGACCCTCCAACCCTGGCAACATCCTTGTAAATCTTTTCTGAACCCTTTCCAATTTAATAATACCTCCCTATAACAGGAACACCAGACTGGGCACCGTTCTCCAGAACAGGCCTCACCGGTGTCCTGTACAACCCCAACATAACGTCCCAACTCCTTTACTCAAAGATCTGAGCAATGAAGGCAAGGGTCCTAAACCCCTCCTTAACCTCACCCCCCCCCCCCCACCTCAACTACCTGTGATTAACTTTCAGTGAATATGGAGGAGAAAGTGAGGACTGCAGATGTTGGAGATCAGAGCTGAAAATGTGTTGCTGGAAAAGCACAGCAGGTCAGGCAGCATCCAAGGAGCAGGAGAGTCGACGTTTCCTGAAGAAAGGTTTATGCCCGAAACGTTGAATTTCCTGTTCCTTGGATGCTGCCTGACCTGCTACGTTTTTCCAGCAACACATTTTCAGTGAATATATACCTGAACCCCCGAGGGCTCTGTGCTCGACAACTCTCCCCAGGGCCCAACCGGTAACTGTAAAACTCCTGGCCCCTGTGTTTTCCCAAAATGCAGCACCTCGCATTTCTCCAAATTAAACTCCATCTGCCACTCCTCGGCCCATTGGCCCCTCTGATCACGATCCCTTGATAATCTCAGATATCCATCTTCGCTGTCCAGTCCACCACCATTCCTGGTGACATCCACAAACTGACAAACCATGCCTCTGATATTCTGCTCCAAAGTGACACGGAGCAGTGACCCATCGCTGGTCACACCCCGTCTTCAGCACTGACTCAATCATTTCACCACTCCCCAAACCAGGGAAATCCCACTGTGTTCCAGTTGCTGCCTATTGGATTTCCGGATTGGGACCCAGAGATTCTGTCTGAGACACACCCTCAGGGGTTTGTACTGAAACACCAACTGTAACTTAGCAGGATGTTCCCAAAGGCCTATGTTCCTGATGAATCCCGAAATGTCGGCGTTCCTGATCCTCGGATGCTGCCAGACCTGCTGCGCTTTTCCAGCATCACTCTGACGTAGACTGTAATCTCTAGAATCTGCAGTGCCCAGCTCCGCCAGGATGTCCCCAAACCCTGCCGTCCCTCACACCACCGTCTCCCGCCCCATACCCCCCAACAGTGCAAGAAGGCAGCTCAGCAGCACCCTCTCAGAGGCAACTAGGGACGGGCAATAATGGGTGGGCCCACATCCCATCACAGAATACAAGACTACATAGAAACGATAGGAAACTTAACAGCGAAACATGGGAGGAAATAGTCAGGGTGGGCAGTCAGCTTTAACAAGGCAACAGAGAGAGACACACAGAGAGACAGAGAGAGACAGACAGAGACAGAGACAGACAGAGAGAGTCAGTGAGAGAGATAGAGACAAAGAGACAGAGACAGTGAGAAAGACAGACAGTGAGAGAGAGAGAGAGAGACTGTGACAGAGACAGTGAGACACAGAGACAGTGAGAGAGAGAGACGGTGAGAGACAGTGAGGGAGAGACAGAGACAGAGACAAAGAGAGACAGACAGACAGAGACACAGAGAGAGACGGGAGTATTTAGGGAGATAGTCCCAGAGCTCAGGGCTCAGGAAACTGAAGGCACTTCCATCAATGGGGGAGCGATGGGAATCGGGAATGGTCAAGAGGCTGGAATTGGAGGGGGTTACAGAGATAGGGAGGGGGTGTAGGGGCTGGAGGGGGTTACAGAGATAGGGAGGGGGTGTAGGGGCTGCAGGGGGTTACAGAGATAGGGAGGGGGTGTAGGGGCTGGAGGGGGTTACAGAGATAGGGAGGGGGTGTAGGGGCTGCAGGGGGTTACAGAGATAGGGAGGGGGTGTACGGGCCACAATATCTGGGTAATATCCAGGCTGTGGAAGCAAGTCCCCCATCTCTTCATCCACCCGCACTCCCTGAAGAGAGAGATTCCTGCCGAAATCCTGCTGGGATTTCTCAGTGACGCTCCTGTTAATGATGGCCCAGGGCTGTGCCATCTGTCCGTCTGTCTGTCTGTCTGTCCGTCTGTCTGACAGTGTGTGACATTTCCTGTCCACCTTGCCTGCGGTTTTATGTTGTGGATCGCCCCCCTTCCCGATCCCTCATGATCTGAAGGGATCCTGGGATCTGTTGCCCCGTCCGTTTAGATGCTGGAATCCACGATGATGTCTGAGGGTTATTCCGAATCCCAACTTCAGAACCATCGTCCCCAGTGTCCCTTGGGATGAGGCAGTGTTTCTGGACAGAGACAGGGAGATTACAGGCAGCGTGACCCAGGAGAGCGGAGACAGGGATAGAGCCCTGACTCCATCTCACCCTGGGGTCACTCGAAGCATGACGCTCTGTCACACGCCCTGAGAGCGGTGCTTGTGGAATGCAGTTTATTGTCACAAATACCTGCTGGAGACTTCAATATCAGCCAGAGCTTCTCATCAACACAGAAGGAGATCAGAATTCCTCACCGGATTAACTCCCAGCTGGAGGTGAAATCCGAGCAGCGAGATAGAGAGGGTGAGCCGTGAAGGGTGAGGGACGGGCGAGGGTTAGGAGCAGTGGGAAGGCAGGGAAATCGAGGAGGGAGTGGGCGTGGGGCTCTCTCACACCTGGCCATCGGGACCAGGCGGCCTGTTCCAAACGGCTCTCTCTGGAACAGTCAGTGTCAGCCGTCACTCCAGCACACCCCGGAATGATTGTCCCGAGCTCGGGCACTGAGGGTACTGCTCGGGGGGAGAACCCATGTTTCACATCACCCCCTCCACCCCCACCCCCCCCTCCCGGGTTCACAGCCAGCACAGGGGAACAGGAACTGAACTGGCCGTGATACTCACTGCCCCAGCCATCTACTCCGGGAGAGAAGGGTCATCGCTTACCCCACACCCAGACACTCCCTGGGGTACAGTACCCCACACACACCCCCCCCACACACACACACCCCCCACACACACACACCCCCCACACACACACAGACACAGACACTCCCTGGGGTACAGTACCCTCCCACTCACACACACAGACACAGACACACACCCCACACACACCACACACACACACTCCCTGGGGTACAGTACCCACCCCCCCTCACACACACACACCCACCCACCCTCACACACAGACACTCCCTGGGGTACAGTTCCACACACAGACACACACACAATGACTCTCAGTGGGGGACAGTTCCCTTCTTCCCCCCCCCCCCCCCATCACACACACACACACACACACAGACACACAGACCCACACTGGGGGACAGTCCGCCCCCCCCCATCACACACACACAGACCCACACTGGGGGACAGTCCGCCCCCCCCCATCACACACACACACACACACAGACACACAGACCCTCACTGGGGGACAGTCCACATACATCCCCAATAGATTCTCTGTGTACCAGTGTTGGGGGAGTGAGGGTGACAGTGGTACCAGGGGGTGTAGAGTGAGGGTGGGACTGGGGGTGGTGAGGGGTGGGGACTGAGGGTGTATTGTACTGGGGGGACGAGACAGGGTGGTATGTGGGGGGAGGAAGTGGGTGGGTGTTGAGGTGGGGAGTGAGGGTGAGGGTGTGGGTGGGGAGTGAGGGTGGTACTAGGGGGGTGAGTGAGGGTGTTTGTGGGGGCGGGGTGGTGTTGGGGACGTTCGGCCCGTCTCAGTCCTGATGTTGTGTCCATTCCCTCTGACAGCCACGTCCGAGGGGAGTGCGGAGGGCCTCGAGAACAGACAGGGAGGGGCCTGCTCCACCAAAAACATGAAGGTCACCCTCAAGGTCGGTCAAGGTAGGTCCCACCCCCCCACCCCCCCACACCCCCACATCCCCACATCCCCACACCCACCCACACCCACACCCCCACGCCAACGGGATCCCATCCCCCCACCCCTCGGGAATCCCCCCTCCCCCCAATCTGTCACCGAGACCATTACATACTCTCCCCCTACTCCCTGGGTGAGAGTGAGGGGGGGTTCTGAACCCTCCGGCTTTCACAGGAAGTGACCACCTCCCTCTGCCTTTGTCTATTCCCCAGACACGTCCTGTCCCACATCGAGCCAACAGTGCAGCCCAAGTGCCCACTCCCTCAGCACTGACCCTCCGACAGTGCCCACTCCCTCAGCACTGACCCTCCGACAGTGCCCACTCCCTCAGCACTGACCCTCCGACAGTGCGGCACTCCCTCAGCACTGACCCTCCGACAGTGCCCACTCCCTCAGCACTGACCCTCCGACAGTGCGGCACTCCCTCAGCACTGACCCTCCGACAGTGCCCACTCCCTCAGCACTGACCCTCCGACAGTGCCCGCTCCCTCAGCACTGACCCTCCGACAGTGCGGCGCTCCCTCAGCACTGACCCTCCGACAGTGCGGCGCTCCCTCAGCACTGACCCTCCGACAGTGCGGCGCTCCCTCAGCACTGACCCTCCGACAGTGCGGCGCTCCCTCAGCACTGACCCTCCGACAGTGCCCACTCCCTCAGTACTGACCCTCCGACAGTGCCCACTCCCTCAGCACTGACCCTCCGACAGTGCGGCACTCCCTCAGCACTGACCCTCCGACAGTGCCCACTCCCTCAGTACTGACCCTCCGACAGTGCGGCGCTCCCTCAGCACTGACCCTCCGACAGTGCCCACTCCCTCAGCACTGACCCTCCGACAGTGCCCACTCCCTCAGCGCTGACCCTCCGACAGTGCCCACTCCCTCAGCGCTGACCCTCTGACGGTGCCCACTCCCTCAGCACTGACTCTCCGACAGTGCGGCACTCCCTCAGCACTGACCCTCCGACAGTGCCCACTCCCTCAGCACTGACTCTCCGACAGTGCCCACTCCCTCAGCACTGACCCTCCGACAGTGCCCACTCCCTCAGCACTGACCATGAGGGCTGGGTTTGATTGTGTGTGACAGTGTTTTGGTAATTTCTGTGGGAATTGGCTGTGGACTGTTTGATGCTCTTTGTCAGTCAGAATCATACTCATCCCTATCTCTGTAACCCCCTCCAGCCCCTACACCCCCTCCCTATCTCTGTAACCCCCTCCAGCCCCTACACCCCCTCCCTATCTGAAAAGGTGCAATGTGAATGGTTGTGGTTGTTGTTGTTGTTGTTGTTGTTGTTGTTGTTGTTGTTGTTGTTGTTGTTGTCTCACACATGGACAGACTGTCCCAGTGAGGGAGGAAGCTGATTGGAGCAGATCATCCTCACCGCCACCACCACCCCACCCCCCCACGTCCCCTGACCCTCACACTCCCCACCCCTCACCCCACCATCACCCTCACTCCACCCTCACCCTCACTCCACCCTTACCCTCACCCATTCACACTCCGCCCTCATCCTGACTCCGCCCTCACCCTGACTCCACCCTCACCCTCACCTCTCCCTCGCTCCACCCTCCCCCTCACTCCACCCTCACCCTCACCCTCACTCCACACTCACCCTCACCCTCACACTCACACTCTCCATCTCTCCCACCCTCTGTGTCTCCCTCATCCTCTCCCATACCCACACCCTCACCCACCACCCTCACTTCAGCCACTCCCATCCCTTCGCCCTCGCCCTCTCCCTCAGCCTCACCCTCACTCTCACCCTCACCCTCACCCACCACCCTCACCTCTCCCTCACTCCAACCACTCCCATCCCTTCACCCTAACCCTCACCCTCCCATTCCCCACCCTTCACCCCATTCCCAACCTCTCAACGATTCCCCGTGTCACAGAAACCCCTCCCTGAAGTCAAATTAATAATTTCTGTCTCTCAACCCCCCGGCCCCCACTCTCTCTCTCTCTCCCTCTCTCTCTGTCCCACTCTCTGTCGGTCTCTCTCTCTCTCTGTCTCTCTCTCTCCCTCTGTGTGTGTGTGTGTGTGTGTCTCTCTCTCTCTGTCCCTCTCTCTGTCCCTCTCTCTGTCCCTCTCTCTGTCCCTCTCTCTGTCCCTCTCTCTGTCCCTCTCCCTGTCTCTGTCTCTCTCTCTCTCTCTCTGTCCCTCTCTCTTTCTTTCCCTCTCTCTGTCTCTCTCTGTCCCTCTCTCTCTCTCTCTCTCTCTTTCCCTCTCTCTCTCTCTATCTGTCTGTCTCTTTCTCTGTACTTCACCCCCCCTCCCCTCCTCCCCAACCCCCACCCTCCGGTGTAGATCCGAACGCCCCTCCCCGGCCGTCAGGTGAAGGTGACCGTCTGGATTCTGGACAGAATCACGGCCTGGACTCCACTGTCAGACTGGAACACGGAAACTCGTCAGGTACGGGACCCCCCCCCGTCCCCCTCCCCACGCGTTCCCCATCTCTCCCACCACCACTCCCCTCCACCCCGGTTACTCCTGCCCCTTCAGAATGAGGGTCCCCCGTTAGAATCCGAGTGTCCGGTCACTCTGTCCCTAGTGGGAGCACTGTGACTGTGACACCCTCCCTCTGGGGCGAGGGGAGTCCGGGAAGGTGCGGCGTCTGGGAGGGGTCTCTCCCCAGGAGCCGGGAGGTGAAGGGGAGATTGAACCCAGACGTCTGTACCCCGGGGGGGGGGCAGGAACCAGAGGGACCCCGATTGGAGGGAGGTCAAGGTGGGGGAGGGGGTGTTGAAGAGAGGGGGTCATTGTCACTCCCTGACAAGGTGGGGGAGGGGGGGTTTGGAGAGGGGGGGGTTATTGTCACTCCCTGACACGGTGGGGGAGGGGGGGTTTGGAGAGGGGGGTGTTATTGTCACTCCCTGACACGGTGGAGGAGGGGGGGTTTGGAGAGGGGGGGTTATTGTCACTCCCTGACAAGGTGGGGGAGGGGGGGTTTGGAGAGGGGGGGTTATTGTCTCTCCCTGACAAGGTTTGGACTTTGGGAATATTTGAGGGTCACTGATGGAAAGAGAGAGGAGGATTCACTGGGACTCGTCCAACGTCAGGTTTTTAGCTCAGTCAAAGCAGGGGCTGCTTTGTCCCTGGATGGTGTTGAGCTTCTTGAGTGTTGTTGGAGCTGCCCCCATCCAGGGGCAAGTGGGGAGTATTCCCTCCCCCTCCTGACCTGTGCCTTGTAGATGGTGGGACAGGCTTTGGGGGGAGTCAGGAGGGGAGTTACTCGCTGCAGGATTCCCAGCCCCTGCCCTGCTCCTGTAGACACTGAGTTGCTGTGGGGAGTCCAGTTGAGTTTCTGGTCAATGGTAACCCCCAGGATGTTGATAGTGGGGGATTCAGTGATGGGAACACCATTGAATGTCAAGGGGGTGGTGGTGAGATTGTCTCCTGTAGGAGATGATCACAGCCTGGGATTTATGTGGGGTGAAGGTATAAGGTAGGTGAACTTGCAGCGTGGGTTGGTACCTGGGACTTCGATGTTGTGGCCATTACAGAGACGTGGGTAGAACAGGGACAAGAATGGCTGTTGCACGTTCCAGGGTTCAAATGTTTTAGTAGGATCAGACATGGGGGTAAAAAAGGGGGAGGCGTGGCATTACTTGTCAAAGACAGTATCACAGCAGTGGAATGGACGATGGAAGAGGACTTGCCATCTGAGGTAGTTTGGGCTGAGGTTAGAAATAGGAAAGGTGAGGTCACCCTGTTAGGTGTTTTCTACAGGCCTCCTAATAGTCCTAGAGAAGTAGAGGATAATATTGCGAGGATGATTCAGGAAAAGAGTGAAGGTAGCAGGGTGGTTGTTATGGGGGACTTTAACTTCCCAGATATTGACTGGGAGAGCTATAGCTCGAGTTCATTAGATGGGTCGGTGTTTGTACAATGTGTGCAGGAGGGTTTCCTGACACAATATGTCGACAGGCCAACAAGAGGGGAGGCTATATTGGATTTGGTTCTAGGTAATGAACCAGGCCAGGTGTTAGACTTGGAGGTAGGTGAGCACTTCGGGGACAGTGACCACAACTCGGTGACTTTTACTTTAGTGATGGAGAGGGATAATCGTGTGCCGCAGGGCAAGAGCTATAGCTGGGGGCAGGGAAATTATGATGCAGTGAGGCATGACTTAGGATGTGTGGATTGGAAAAACAGGCTTCAAGAGAAGAACACTAATGAGATGTGGGGAGTGTTCAAGGAGCAGCTACTGCGTGTCCTCGATAGGTATGTACCAGTCAGGCATGGTGTAAAGGGCCTTGTGAGGCAGCCGTGGTTTAGTAAGGAATTGGAGTCCCTTGTGAAAGGGAAGAAGGCGGCATATGTAAAGATGAGGCGTGAAGGTTCAGTAGAGGCGATTGAGAGTTATAAGGTAGTCAGGAAGGAGCTAAAGAGGGAGCTAAGAGAAGCGAGAAGGGGACATGAAAAGTCTTTAGCTGGTAGGATTAGGGAAAACCCAAAGGCTTTCTATAGGTATGTCAAGAATAAAAGGATGACTAGGGTAGGTATCGGTCCAGTCAAGGATAGTAGTGGGAAGTTGTGTGTGGAGGCGGAGGAGATTGGAGAGACATTAAATCAGTACTTTTCATCAGTATTCACTCAGGAACAGGACACTGTTGCTGATGTGAATATGGAATCACAAATAATTAGAATGGATGCCCTGGAAATATGCAGGGAAGAGGTTTTGGGAATATTGGAAAGGATGAATATAGATAAGTCTCCTGGGCCTGATGGCATTTACCCCAGGATCCTATGGGAAGCTAGGGAGGAGATAGCAGAGCCATTGGCCTGGATTTTTATGTCGTCGTTGTCAACAGGAATAGTACCAGAGGACTGGAGGATAGCGAATGTGGTCCCGTTGTTCAAGAAAGGGAGTAGGGATAGCCCTAGCAACTATAGGCCAGTGAGTCTGACTTCAGTGGTGGGCAAAGTCTTAGAGAGAATGGTAAGGGATAAGATTTATGAACATCTGGGTAGGAATAACGTGATCAGGGATAGCCAGCATGGTTTTGTGAAGGGCAGGTCGTGCCTCACAAACCTTATTGAGTTCTTTGAGAAGGTGACCAAGGAAGTGGATGAGGGTAAAGCAGTAGATGTTGTGTATATGGATTTTAGTAAGGCGTTCGATAAGGTTCCCCATGGTAGGCTAATGCTAAAACTTCGGAGGTATGGCATTGAGGATACATTAGAGGTTTGGATTAGGAATTGGCTGGCTGGAAGGAGACAGAGGGTAGTAGTTGATGGATTATGTTCATCTTGGAGCGCAGTTACTAGCGGTGTACCACAAGGATCTGTTTTGGGACCATTGCTTTTTGTTATCTTTATAAATGATCTAGAGGAAGGACTTGAAAGCTGGGTAAGCAAGTTTGCGGATGACACGAAAGTCGGTGGAGTTGTGGATAGTGAGGAAGGAAGTGGTAGGTTACAGCGGGATATAGATAAGTTGCAGAGCTGGGCGGAAATGTGGCAAATGGAATTCAATGTAGCTAAGTGCGAAGTCGTTCACTTTGGTAGGAATAACAAGATGATGGATTACTGGGCTAATGGTAGGCTACTTGGTAGTGTGGATGAGCAGAGGGATCTTGGTGTCCATGTACACAGATCTCTGAAAGTTGCCACCCAGGTAAATAGTGCTGTGAGGAAGGCATATGGTGTACTGGGCTTTATTGGCAGAGGAATTGAGTTCCGGAGTCCTGAGGTCATGTTGCAGTTGTATAAGACTCTGGTGCGGCCTCATCTGGAGTATTGTGTGCAGTTTTGGTCGCCATACTATAGGAAGGATGTGGAAGCTATAGAACGAGTGCAGAGGAGGTTTACCAGGATGTTGCCTGGAATGGTAGGAAAATCTTATGAGGAAAGGCTGAGGCACTTGGGGCTGTTCTCATTGGAGAAGAGAAGGTTTAGGGGAGATCTGATAGAAGTATATAAGATGATTAGGGGTTTAGATAGGGTAGATACTAAGAACCTTTTACCGCTAATGGAGTCAGGTGTTACTAGGGGACATAGCTTTAAATTAAGGGGTGGTAGGTATAGGACCGATGTTAGGGGTAGATTCTTCACACAGCGGGTTGTGAGTTCATGGAATGCCCTGCCCGTATCAGTGGTGAACTCTCCTTCTTTATGGTCATTTAAGCGGGCATTGGATAGGCATTTGGAAGTTATTGGGCTAGTATAGGTTAGGTAGGATTCGGTCGGCGCAACATCGAGGGCCGAAGGGCCTGTACTGCGCTGTATCCTTCTATGTAACTTTCTATATCTATATGAATGTTACTTGCCCCTTGTCAGCCCAAGCCTGGATATTGTCCAGATCTTGCTGCATTTAAACTGCTTCAGTCTCTGAGGGAGCGGGGTGGATGGTGCTGAACACTGTGTAATCATCGGTGAGGATCCCCACTTCGGACCTTCTGATGGATGGAAGGTCATTGAGGAAGCAGCTGAAGGTGGTTGGGCTGAGGACACTCCCCTGAGGGACTCCTGCAGAGATGGCCTGGAGCTGAGGGGACTGACCCTCCAACCACCACAATGTCTGTCAACCCATTGCTGTTAACCTCATGTAGTGACAGGTCTGTCTGAGGTCGAACCGGGGAGATCAGGGGGTGGAGCAAGGTCCCAAAGGTGGGGGGGTGTAGAAAGTCCTGGCCAGACCCACCCCCCCAGCCTGAGGATCTGAGTTCAGTCCCCTGACCTCCTCACCGCCCACACCTCAGAGGGGGTTGGACACAAACCCACCTGAACGGTCTTGGAGCATTCCGAGGAGGAGGACATGGGGGGGTTTGGAACGTAAAGGGGCTGATGGTGATGCTGAAGAGGTTTGACGATGTGTGTGTGAGAGAGAGAGAGAGAGAGAGAGAAAAAACATTTTCTCTGTCAGGGCGGGGGACAGGGCAGTGGGGGTGCAGTCAGTACGGGGTGGGGGGGTGGGGAACGTACCTCACCATCCCAACTCAACCCATCACAGCCAGCGTTGACCACAAGGAGATCGGGGTCCTGGAGGAACCCCGCCAATCTTCGATGATACAGGAGCTGGGTTTGACCCCAGCTGGAGGGTCACTGTTTAGTTCTGGTCTCCTTCTCTCTTTCGAGAGAGAGAGAAATTATTGCCCCCCTGGGGGGAGGGAGAGGGGGCACATGGAAGGTTCCTGTTCCCAGGATGGTGGGACTGTCCCGTGGAGAGAGATCGGACAAACTGAGCCGGTGTTCCCTCCAGTTTCACAGAATGAGGGGTGTTTCCATCAAAACGGACATGACATGGACAGTGGATGCCCAGGTCAGCTGTTTCTCTGGGTCGGACATTTCCGGACAACCCCACGGGATGTCCCTGAGCTCCGTGATCAGGAGAGATCATTCTCCCCCGAGAATGTGGAAGCTGTGTCTATCTCAGGCAGAGATTTCTGATCACCATTGGTGGCCAGGGTCATGGAGATGGGATGGGGAAAAGGCATTGAATTGTTCAGTCAGCTACGATTATAGAGACGTACAGCAAGGAAACAGACCCTTCGGTCCAACACATCCATGCCGACCTGATATCCCAACCACGGTGGCTCAGCGGTTAGCAGTGCTGCCTCCCAGCACCAGGGTCCCAGGTTCGATTCCAACCTCAGGCGACTGTCTGTGTGGGGTTTGCACATTCTCCCTGTGTCTGCGTGGGTTTCCTCCCACAATCCGAAGATGTGCGGGTCAGGTGAATTGGCCATGCTAAATTGCCCGTGGTGTTAGGTGCATTAGTCAGAGGGAATGGGTCTGGGTGGGTTACTCTTCGGAGGGTCGGTATGGACTGGTTGGGCCGAAAGGCCTGTTTCCACTCTGTAGGGAATCTAATCTAATCTAGTCCCACCTGCCAGCACCCGGCCCATATCCCTCCAAACCCTTCCTATTCATATACCCATCCAGATGCCTCTTAAAGGTTGTAATTGTACCAGCCTCCACCACATCCTCTGGCAGCTCATTCCATACACATACCACCCTCTGGGTGGAAATGTTACCCTTCAGTGGGCAGGCTTGATGGACTGAATGGCCTCATCCTGTTACTGTTGTCAGTGAACAGTTCCTCAGATGTAGGGGGAGGGTGGAGGGAATGAGGGGGAATCCAGAACTCTGTCCCCCCCCCCCCCATAAACAGCACTGGGAGGGGGGATGCTGGGAGTGGCTCCTATTTCAAACGGCGATGGATGGATTTCTAATCAATGCAGGGGCTGAGGGGGCCGGAGAGCAAACAGATCAGACGGGGTTTCCACCCTGGATCCGAAACTTCCCAAACCGATAGAAGTGGGGTGGGAAAGGTGAACGGGGGGAGAGAGAGAGAGAGAGAGAAGGGGGGGGGGGGAGAGAGAAGGGGCAAGGAGGGAGGGGTGATGAGAGAGAGAGGGAAGTTGAAAAGAAAGCAGGAAATGTGAGAGACTGCGCAAAGGGAGAAAGCGAGATGGAGAGGGCAGGGGAGATCAGTGAACAGCACAGGACAGGAGAAGCTGGAGAGAGGAAGAGTTGGCAGACGGAGTTAATTATCTTTACGCAGGCAGTCTGTTGGTTTGGGGAGTTCTGTTATTTCAACAGTTAATCTTTGCTCAGCGATAGGTTAATTTACCTCCAACCTCAGTTCCTCATACCTGAGCCTGTGGGTTTCAAATTGGCCCTGTGAGGCCAGCCCCAGCTGAGGCCAGCCCTGTGAGGCCAGGCCCAGCTGAGGCCAGGCCCAGCTGAGGCCGTCCCGGTGAGGCCAGGCCCAGCTGAGGCCGTCCCGGTGAGGCCAGGCCCAGCTGAGGCCGTCCCGGTGAGGCCAGGCCCAGCTGAGGCCGTCCCGGTGAGGCCAGGCCCAGCTGAGGCCGTCCCGGTGAGGCCAGGCCCAGCTGAGGCCCTCCCGGTGAGGCCAGGCCCAGCTGAGGCCCTCCCGGTGAGGCCAGGCCCAGCTGAGGCCCTCCAGGTGAGGCCAGGCCCAGCTGAGACCCTCCCTGCTACAGGAAGGATATTATTAAACTGGAAAAGGCTCAGAAAAGTTTTCGAACGATGTTGCCAGGGTTGGAGGATCTGAGCTACAGGGAGAGGCTGAACAGACTGGGGCTGTTTTCCCTGGAGCGTCGGAGGCTGAGGGGGTGACCTTATAGAAGTTTACAAAATTATGAGAGTCATGGATAGGATAAATAGACAAAGTCTTTTCCCTGGTGTTGGGGAGTCCAGAACTAGAGGGACATAGGTTTAGGGTGAGAGGGGAAAGATATAAAAGAGACCTAAGGGACAACCTTTTCACCCAGAGGGTGGTACGTGTATGGAATGAGCTGCCAGAGGATGTGGTGGAGGCTGGTACAGGTACAGCATTTAAAAGGCACCTGGATGGGTATATGAATAGGAAGGGTTTGGAGGGATATGGGCCAGGCGCTGGCAGGTGGGACTAGATTGGGTTGGGATATCTGGTCAGCATGGACGGGTTGGACTGAAGGGTCTGTACATCTCTATGACTCAGTTTGTGTCCAATGTGCAGAGGAGGGTTTCCTGACACAGTATGTCGAAGGGCTGACAAGAGGTTAAGGCCACACTGGATCTGGTGCTTGGTAATGAACCAGGCCAGGTGTTTGATTTAATTGTAGGTGAGCACTTTGGAGAGAGTGACCGTAATTCAGTTATGTTTAGTTTAGCGATGGAAAGGGATAGGTTCATGCCATAGGTCAAGAGTTATCGATGGGGGAGGGGCAATTATAATGCGATTAGGCAGGAATTAGGATGCATAGAATGGGATAGCAAAATGCAGGGGATGGGGACAATGGAAATGTGGTTTAAGGAACAGATATTGTGTGTCCTTGATAGGTATGTCCCTGTCAGGCAGGGAGGAAGTGATAAGGTAAGGGAACTGTGGTTTACTACAGAAATTGTATCTCTTGTTTAGCAGGAGAAGGAGGCGTATGTGTTGATGAGGCAAGATGGTTCAGATGGAGAGTTACAGATCAGCTAGGAAGGATTTAAAGAGAGAGTTAAGCAGAGCAAAGAGAGGGCACGAGCAGTCTTTAGCAAATGGAATAAAGGAGAACCCTAAAGCTTTCGATAGGTATGTGAGGAATAAAAGGGTGATTGGGGTAGGAATAGGGCCAGTCAAAGACAGAAATGGGAGTTGAGTGTGGATCCTGTGGAGATCGGAGAGGTGCTAAACAAACATTTCTCATCGGTTTTCATTTGGAAAAGGAGAGTATTGTAGAGGAGAAGAATGAGGTATGAGATATTAGACTAGAAAGGATCGAGGTTGGTTACAAAGAGGTGTTCTCAAGTCTAGAAGGAGTGAAAGTAGACAAGTCCCCTGGGCCGGATGGGATCTATCCAAGGATTCTCTGGGAAGTGAGGGAGGAGATAGCTGAGCCTTTGGCTTTGATATTTTGAGTCGTCATTGTCTACAGATTTAGTACCTGAGGACTGGAGGATTGTAAATGCTGTGCCCTTGTTCAAGAAGGGCAGCAGAGATGACCCAGGGAATTATAGACCAGTGAGCCTTACTTCTGTTGTAGGGAAGGTTTTGGAAAGGATTATAAGAGATAAGATTTATAATCATCTAGCAAGCAACAATTTGATTTCAGATAGTCAACACGGTTTCGTCAAGGGTCGTGTCTCACAAACCTCGTTGAGTTTTTTGACAAGGTGACCAAGCTTGTAGATGAGGGTAGGGCAGTTGATGTGGTATACATGGACTTCAGTAAAGCCTTTGATAAGGTTCCACATGGTAGGCTGTTGGAAAAAATGCAGAGGTATGGAATTGAGGGTGATTTAGCAGTTTGAATTAGAAACTGGCTTTCTGACAGAAGGCAGCGAGTGGTGGTTGATGGAAAATATTCAGCCTGGAGTCCGGTTACTAGTGGTGTGCCACAAGGATCTGTTTTGGGACCACTGCTGTTTGTCATTTTTATAAATGACTGAGACGCAGACACAGGTGGATGGGTGAGTAAATTTGCAGACAACACTAAAGTCGGTGGAGTAGTGGACAGTGTGGGAGAATGTTACAGGTTGCAGGGGACTTGGCTAAACTGCAGAATTGGGCTGAGAGGTGGCAAATGGAGTTCAATGCAGCTAAATGTGAGGTGATGCACTTTGGGAAGGATAACAGGAAGGCAGAGTACTGGGCCAATGGGAAGATTCTTGGTAGTGTGGATGTGCAGAGGGATCTTGGGATCCATGTACATAGATCCCTAAGAGTTGCCGCCCAGGTGGATAGTGCTGTTAAGAAGGCACACGGTGTGTTAGGTTTCATAGGGAGAGGGAGTGAGTTCCGGAGCCCCAATATCATGCTGCAACTACACAAAACGCTAGTGCGGCCACACTTGGAATATTGTGTCCAGTTCTGGTCGCCCCATTACAGGAAGGATGCGGAAGCATTGGAAAAGGTGCAGAGATTTCCCAGGATGTTGCCTGGGCTGGAGGGAAGCTCTTCTGAGGAAAGGCTGAGAGACTTGGGTCTGTTCTCATTGGAAAGGAGGAGGCGAAGGGGGGATTTGATAGAGACATACAAGATGGTCAGAGGGTTAGATAGGGGAGACAGGGAGAGTCTTTTTCCTCGGATGATGATGTCAGCATTGGGATTGGAAATGGGGTTTAGGGTCAGGATTGGGAATGGGGTTTAGGGTCAGGATTAGGGATGGGGTTTAGGGTCAGGATTGGGGATGGGATTTGGGATCAGGATTGGGGATGGGGATTAGGGTCGGGATTGGGGATAGGGTTTGGGGTCAGGATTGGGGATGGGGTTTAGGGTCGGAATTGGGGATGGGGTTTGGGGTCGGGATTGGGGATGGGGTTTAGGGTCGGGATTGGGGATGGGGATTGGGGTCGGGATTGGGGATGGGGTTTGGGGTCGGGATTGGGGATGGGGTTTAGGGTCAGGATTGGGGATGGGGTTTAGGATCAGGATTGGGGATGGGGTTTAGGATCAGGATTGAGGATGGTGATTAGGGTCGGGATTGGAGATGAGGTTTAGGGTCGGAATTGGGGATGGGGATTAGGGTCAGGATTGGGAATGGGGTTTAGGGTCGGGATTGGAGATGGGGTTTGAGATTGGGAATGGGGTTTAGGGTCAGGATTAGGGATGGGGTTTAGGGTAAGGATTGGGGATGGGGTTTAGGGTCGGGATTAGGGATGGGGTTTAGGGTCAGGATTAGGGATGGGGTTTAGGGTCAGGATTGGGGATGGGGTTTAGGGTCGGGATTGGGGATGGGGATTAGGGTCAGGATTAGGGATGGGGTTTAGGGTCAGGATTAGGGATGGGGTTTAGGGTCAGGATTGGGGATGGGGTTTAGGATCGGGATTGGGGATGGGGTTTGGGATTGGGGATTGGGTTTGTGATTTGGAATGGGGTTTAGGGTCGTGATTGGGAATGGGGTTTAGGGTTTGGACGAAGTATCATGTTTCAGGCTGTGGATCCCCCAGTCGCTGGGCCGGGATGGGACAGGAGGCAGATCAATGCTGCTGTGCTGTTAATGGCGGTCCTCCCTTCCCTCTCCGCAGTGTTGGTTGCCAACTCCAGTGATCTGGACGACCAGGAGCACAGTGCGGTGCCCACCTCCAACATCCCGCTGATTGCCGGAGTGGCTGGTGGGATTGTGTTCTTGTTGCTGGTCTCCGGGACCGTTGTGGCCGTGCTGTGTTACCGACGGCGGCGATCGAAACCGGCTGAGGGGCATCGGCCGTCCCTCCACCTCAGCACCCTGACCAGCCCCAAACGGGGCACGGCCAGCAACAACAATGGGTCAGGCTCCGAGCCCAGCGACATCATCATCCCCCTCAGGACTTCCGACAGCAGCTTCTGCCCTCACTACGAGAAGGTGAGCGGTGACTACGGCCATCCTGTCTACATCGTCCAAGAGCTGCCACCTCAGAGCCCCGCCAACATTTACTACAAG
>NC_083444.1:1142598-1158117 GCF_020745735.1 Hemiscyllium ocellatum
ATACACACAGAGAGACACAGAGAGGCAGACATACACAGAGACAGATGTACACACAGAGAGACATACACACAGAGAGACACAGAGAGGCAGACATACAGAGAGAGAGAGAGACAGATGTACACACAGAGAGACAGACACACATAGAGACACAGAGAGGCAGACATACAGAGAGAGAGAGAGACAGATGTACACACAGAGAGACAGACACACATAGAGACACAGAGAGACAGACATACAGAGAGAGAGAGAGACAGATGTACACACAGAGAGACACAGAGAGACAGGCATACACAGAGACACAGAGACAGATGTACACACAGAGAGACATACACACATAGAGACACAGAGAGACAGACATACACAGAGACACAGAGACAGATGTACACACAGAGAGACATACACACATAGAGACACAGAGAGGCAGACATAGAGAGACAGGCATACACGCAGAGAGAGACAGACATACACACAGAGAGAGAGAGATAAAGACATACGGAGAGACAGAGAGAGACAGACAGATGTACACACAGAGAGACATAAACATAGAGACACAGAGAGGCAGACATAGAGAGACAGGCATACACGCAGAGAGAGACAGACATACACATAGAGGGACAGACATACATGCAGAGAGAGAGAGAGTCAGAGACAGAGAGACTGATGTTCACGCAGATACACACAGAGGGGCAGACATAGAGAGAGAGACACACACACAGATACAGAGAGCAAGAGAGAAACAACACAAGGAGACAGACAGACAGAGATCAGACAGAGATAGAGAGAGGCATACATGCAGAGAGATTTCAGAGAGACAGACAGATACACAGAGAGACAGACAGAGACACAAAGAGACAGAGACAGACAGATACACAGAGAGACAGACAGAGAGACAGAGACAGACTGATACACAGAGAGACAGGCAGAGACAGATACACACAGAGACAGACAGAGACAGATTCACAGAGGGGCAGAGTCAGGGTGATACTTGTCCTCCTGTTTGTACACATTCTGGGGAGATCCTGTTCCAGGTAACAGCTGATGGTTAGTGATCAGCTGAACAACCTGATAGACACAGGGAGGGTGTGGAGTGGGGGCTGGTCTCGGGATGGAGGGGGAGGGGTGCAGCATCCTGCTTAAAATCCCACAACAAAATGACAGGGACATGGTCAGATATCCCCCAGCTCCCCACCTCTAAACCTCTCCAATACCCCAGCCTAGAAACACATGGAGCGAGCACTGACAGACCGCAAGAAACAGAGAGGGATGGAGAGGAATGGGATGTATAGAGAGGAGAGAGAGAGATGGAATTGAGAGAGTTAGAACTGTAGAGAAGGAAGACAGGGATAGAGAGAGAGGAGAGAGATATACATGTGGAATTATGGGGGAAAATTGGTAACGTTCTTCCCTGAAGTATCAGAGGCTGAGGGGTGACCTTACAGAGGTTTGTAATATCCTGAGGGGCATCGATAGGGTAAATGGGCAGGTGCCTTTTCCCTGGGTAGGGGATATCAAAACTAGGGGGGGGGTATATTTTTAATGAGGGGAGAGAGATTTAAGAAAAGGCATGAGGGGCAATATTTTTTACACAGAGAGTTGTTCACGTGTGACATGGACCTCCTGAGAAGTGGTGGACGTGGGAACAGTTATATTTGGGTAAGGGTTTAGAGGGACATGGGTCAGGGGCAGGCAGGAGGGATGGGTTTCCTTTGGGAACACAGTCAGCACAGATTGGGGGGACCAAAGGGTCTGTTTCAATTACTGTATATTTTGACAAAGATAGAGCGAGGAAATAGGGAGGATGCAGTTAGACAGGGGATAGAGAGATGGAGCAGAGGGACAGAAGTGGAGAAGGGAGAGAGAGGGAGATGGAAAATGGAGCAGAGGGAGAGAAAAATGGTGAAGGGAGAGAGGGAAAGAGAGAGAGAGAGAGATGGAGTGGAGAGGGAGATGGAGAAGGGAGAGAGAGAGATGGAAAATGGAGGATGGAGAGAGAGTTGTCAAAGGAAGAGAGAGAGATGGAGAGAGACATGGAAAGATGGAGAATGGAGAGAGAGATGAATGGAGAGAGGTAGATAGAGAAGGGAGGGAGCGAGAGACGGAGAAAGGAGGGAGAGAGATGGAGAAAGGAGGGAGAGAGATGGAGAAAGGAGGGAGAGAGATGGAGAAGAGAGGGAGAGAGAGAGAGAGACGGAGAAAGGAGGGAGAGAGATGGAGAAAGGAGGGAGAGAGATGGAGAAAGGAGGGAGAGAGATGGAGAAGAGAGAGAGAGAGAGAGAGAGACGGAGAAAGGAGGGAGAGAGACAGAGAAAGGAGGGAGAGAGATGGAGAAAGGATGGAGAAGAGAGGGAGAGAGATGGAGAAGAGAGAGAGAGAGAGAGAGAGACGGAGAAAGGAGGGAGAGAGACAGAGAAAGGAGGGAGAGAGATGGAGAAAGGAGGGAGAGAGATGGAGAAGAGAGGGAGAGAGATGGAGAAGAGAGGGAGAGAGAGAGAGAGACGGAGAAAGG
Organism: Hemiscyllium ocellatum; assembly: GCF_020745735.1. NCBI lineage: Eukaryota > Metazoa > Chordata > Chondrichthyes > Orectolobiformes > Hemiscylliidae > Hemiscyllium > Hemiscyllium ocellatum. Next base: position 1,145,105 of record NC_083444.1, read on the forward strand.
AGGGAGAGAGATGGAGAAAGGAGGGAGAGAGATGGAGAAGAGAGAGAGAGAGAGAGAGACGGAGAAAGGAGGGAGAGAGACAGAGAAAGGAGGGAGAGAGATGGAGAACGGAGGGAGAGAGAGAGATGAAGAAAGGAGGGAGAGAGATGGAGAAGAGAGAGAGAGAGAGACGGAGAAAGGAGGGAGAGAGACAGAGAAAGGAGGGAGAGAGATGGAGGATGGAGGGAGGGAGAGAGATGGAGAGGAGAGTGAGAGAGACAGAGAAAGGAGGGAGAGAGATGGAGAAAGGAGGGAGAGAGATGGAGAGGAGAGGGAGAGAGAGAGAGAGAGATGGAGAAAGGAGGGAGAGAGACGGAGTAAGGGGGGAGAGAGATGGAGAAAGGAGGTGGTCCCTGGGGTTTTGGAGCCTGACAGAGGGATCGGGGGAAGGTGTCAGTCCATGAATGATAAAGTTGGTCTCAGTGAGTGAATGAGTATCTGAGGGAGAAATTGAATAACCCTGTGCACTGTGGCCCCGTCCTGAGGCTGTATGTCCCGAGACCGGACAGTCCAACCCAATCCCACAGTTTGTTCCCATTCCTGAGGTTCCAAAAACAAAACCACAGTAACGTGGCCTGGAACATCCTGAGATGCTGTGGGTGCTAGCACAATGCAGCTTCCTTGTTAATCGTCCCCTCCTCTTGATTGGGATCTGGACCATCAGCAGACTGACCTTCACACCCCTGAATTGAAATATCGCCAGCATCCTCTGTTCACCTGTGGTTTGGAAGATTGATTCTCCCTAACAGTCCATGTCAGGGGTTGGTCACCATAGCAATGACCACAGCTGACCGAAGGGACCGCGTCTCTCTGGAGCCAGCGAGGGATCTGGGCAGACTGGGGAGATTTTGGTCATGACAGTTTACAACAAAAACAGCTCAGGCCACGTCCAGATCGTTAACACAATACTCTCACTCTCCCTGAACATCCCCCACACCTTACTGAACAGATCCAGGGTGACACCAGGGAGATTCCTATTCATACAACAACAGATACACACAGGGTCAGTGCTGAGGGAGTGGGCACTGTCGGAGGGTCAGTGCTGAGGGAGTGGGCACAGTCGGAGGGTCAGTGCTGAGGGAGTGGGCACAGTCGGAGGGTCAGTGCTGAGGGAATGGGCACTGTCGGAGGGTGAGTGCTGAGGGAGTGCCGCACTGTTGGAGGGTCAGTGCTGAGGGAGTGGGCACAGTCGGAGGGTCAGTGCTGAGGGAGTGGGCACAGTCGGAGGGTCAGTGCTGAGGAAATGGGCACAGTCGGAGGGTCAGTGCTGAGGGAGTGGGCACAGTCGGAGGGTCAGTGCTGAGGGAATGGGCACTGTCGGAGGGTCAGTGCTGAGGGAGTGGGCACAGTCGGAGGGTCAGTGCTGAGGGAGAGGGCACTGTTGGAGGGTCAGTGCTGAGGGAGTGGGCACTGTCGGAGGGTCAGTGCTGAGGGAGTGGGCACTGTCGGAGGGTCAGTGCTGAGGGAGTGGGCACAGTCGGAGGGTCAGTGCTGAGGGAATGGGCACTGTCGGAGGGTGAGTGCTGAGGGAGTGCCGCACTGTTGGAGGGTCAGTGCTGAGGGAGTGGGCACAGTCGGAGGGTCAGTGCTGAGGGAATGGGCACTGTCGGAGGGTGAGTGCTGAGGGAGTGCCGCACTGTTGGAGGGTCAGTGCTGAGGGAGTGGGCACTGTGGGAGGGTCAGTGCTGAGGGAGTGGGCACAGTCGGAGGGTCAGTGCTGAGGGAATGGGCACTGTCGGAGGGTGAGTGTTGAGGGAGTGCCGCACTGTTGGAGGGTCAGTGCTGAGGGAGTGGGCACAGTCGGAGGGTCAGTGCTGAGGGAGTGGGCACAGTCGGAGGGTCAGTGCTGAGGAAATGGGCGCTGTCGGAGGGTCAGTGCTGAGGGAGTGGGCACAGTCGGAGGGTCAGTGCTGAGGGAGTGGGCACAGTCGGAGGGTCAGTGCTGAGGGAATGGGCACTGTCGGAGGGTCAGTGCTGAGGGAGTGGGCACAGTCGGAGGGTCAGTGCTGAGGGAGTGGGCACTGTTGGAGGGTCAGTGCTGAGGGAGTGGGCACTGTCGGAGGGTCAGTGCTGAGGGAATGGGCACTGTCGGAGGGTCAGTGCTGAGGGAGTGCCGCACTGTTTGAGGGTCAGTGCTGAGGGAGTGGGCACTGTCGGAGGGTCAGTGCTGAGGGAGTGGTCACTGTCGGAGGGTCAGTGCTGAGGGAGTGGGCACTGTTGGAGGGTCAGTGCTGAGGGAGTGGTCACTGTCGGAGGGTCAGTGCTGAGGGAGAGCCCAGGACAGATGTTAGGGGTAGATTCTTTACTCAGCGAGTCGTGAGTTAATGGAATGCCCTGCCAGTAACAGTGGTGGACTCTCCCTCTTTATGGGCATTTAAACGGGCATTGGATAGGCATATGGAGGATAGTGGGCTAGTGTAGGTTAGGTGGGCTTGTATCGGCGCAACATCGAGGGCCAAAGGGCCTGTACTGCGCTGGATTTTTCTATGGTCGATGTTCACTGACCCTCTGACAGTGCGGCACTCCCTCAGCACTAACAGTGCGGCACTCCCTCAGTACTGACCCTCTGACAGTGACCACTCCCTCAGCACTGATCCTCCAACAGTGACCACTCCCTCAGCACTGACCCTCCGACACTGCGGCACTCCCTCAGCACTGACCCTCCGACAGTGCGGCACTCCCTCAGCACTGACCCTCCGACAGTGCCCACTCCCTCAGCACTGACCCTCCGACAGTGCGGCACTCCCTCAGCACTGACCCTCCGACAGTGCCCACTCCCTCAGCACTGACCCTCCAACAGTGCGGCACTCCCTTAATTTAAAGCTACGCCCCCTCGTAACAGCTGATTCCATACGTGGAAAAAGGTTCTCATGGTCAACCCTATCTAAACCCCTAATCATCTTGTACACCTCTATCAAGTCACCCCTAAACCTTCTTTTCTCCAATGAAAACAGCCCCAAGTGCCTCAGCCTTTCCTCATACGATCTTCCTACCATACCAGGCAACATCCTGGTAAACCTCCTCTGCACCCGTTCCAGTGCCTCCACATCCTTCCTATAGTATGGCGACCAAAACTGCACACAGTACTCCAGATGAGGCCGCACCAGAGTCTTCTACAACTGCAACATGACCTCAGGACTCCGGAACTCAGTTCCTCTACCAATAAAGCCCAGTACGCCATATGCCTTCCTCACAGCACTATTTACCTGGGTGGCAAGTGCTGAGGGAGTGCTGCACTGTCGGAGGGTCAGTGCTGAGGGAGTGGGCACTGTCGGAGGGTCAGTGCTGAGGGAGTGGGCACTGTCGGAGGGTCAGTGCTGAGGGAGTGCCGCACTGTCGGAGGGTCAGTGCTGAGGGAGTGGGCACTGTCGGAGGGTCAGTGCTGAGGGAGTGGGCACTGTCGGAGGGTCAGTGCTGAGGGAGTGCCGCACTGTCGGAGGGTCAGTGCTGAGGGAGTGCCACACTGTCGGAGGGTCAGTGCTCAGGGAGTGGGCACTGTCGGAGGGTCAGTGCTGAGGGAGTTGGCACTGTCGGAGGGTCAGTGCTGAGGGAGTGCCGCACTGTCGGAGGGTCAGTGCTGAGGGAGTGCCACACTGTCGGAGGGTCAGTGCTCAGGGAGTGGGCACTGTCGGAGGGTCAGTGCTGAGGGAGTGCCGCACTGTCGGAGGGTCAGTGCTGAGGGAGTGGGCACTGTAAGAGAGAGTCAGTGCTGAGGGAGTGGGCACCGTAAGAGAGAGTCAGTAATGAGGAGGTTACAGAGATAGGGAGGGGTGTGAGGGATTGAGGGGGGTTACAGGGATAGGGAGGGGTGTGAGGGATGGAGGGGGGTTTATAATGTTGGGAGGGGGTGTGAGGGATGGAGGGGGGGTTACAGAGATAGGGAGGGGTGTGAGGGATGGTTCCTGTCATGGAGAGGGAGACGCTGAGCTGAGGAAGCCCGGGGATGGACACAGTCTGGGTGGGGCTGAGGAACTGGTCAAGACACTTGGTCACTGATTGGGAAAAAGAAGCAGGAATTGCTGGAGAAACTCCGTGGCTCTGTCAGCGTCTGTGAAGAGAGAGAGAGAGGGAGACAGCGGGAATGTTGTGGGTCCACTGTCCCTTCTCCAGAACCACAACCTCTGCCTGTGCGAGGGACAGACTGACTCCAGATCTGACATTCCGTTCTCAGAGAGAGATTTCACCGAAGCTCCAATCCCAGATTCACTGAGCAGCATGTCAGAAATATTTTTAAACATCTCCCCCACTCTCCGCATCCCCCCGTCCCCCCCCCCCCCTCCCCCACTCCCCCGAGTCATGGTTTAAATTTAGACGTTAATAATTGTAGCCGTTTACTCAGATCAGAGCAGCCGCCGCTCGTGGGAATTCCAGATTGTGTGAGTGTTCACTCTCAATGTGAACTAACGGTGTGTGAGAGTCAGCTGAGTGTTCACAAACACCACCCCCCCACACACACACACCCCCTCCCCACCCCCGTGTGGGTCAAGGGAGGGAGGGGGGAGGGACAAGGGAGGAGTGGGAGGGGTGAGTGGGAGAGAGGGAGAGGGAGAGAGAGGGAGGGGGAGGGAGGGGGGGAGGGAGAGAGAGGGAGGGGGAAGGGGGGAAGGGAGAGAGAGGGAGGGGGAGAGGGAGAGGGAGGGGGAGAGGGGCAAAAAAGGAGAGGGGGAGAGGGAGGGGGTAGGGAGAGAGAGGGGGGGAGAGGGGGAGAGAGGGGGAAAGAAAGAAGGAGGGGGAGAGGGGGAGAGTGAGGGGGGAGAGAGAGGGAGGGGGGAGGGGGGTGAGAGGGACGGGGAGGGAGAGAGAGGGAGGGGGAGAGAGGGGAGAGGGGGAGGGGAGAGAGAGAGAGAGAGAGAGAGGAAGGTGGGAGGGGGCGAGGGAGAGGGGAGAGGGAGGGGGAGAGAGAGAGGGAGAGGGGGAGGGGGAGAGGTTGAGAGGGAGGGGGAGAGAGAGGGAGGGGGAGGGGGGAGAGGGAGAGAGGGAGAGAGAGGAAGGCGGGAGAGGGAGAGGGGGAGAGGGGAGCGGGAGGGGGAGAGAGAGGCAGGGGGGTTAGGGGAAGAGGGAGAGGCTGAAAGGGAGGGGGGAAGAGAGGGGGGAGAGGGGGAGGGGGGAGGTGGGAGATGGAGAGAGGGAGAGAGAGAGAGAGAGAGACACCAAGAGAGACAGAGACACCGAGGGAGAGAGAGTGTGTATGAGTGTGTGTGTGTGTGAGTGTGTGTGAGTGTGTCTGCGTGAGTATGCGAGTGTGTGAAAGTGTGTGTGTGAGTGAGTGTGTGTGTGAGTATGTGTGTGTGTGAGAGTGTGTGTGTGTGTGAGTGTGTGAGAGAGTGTGTGTGTGAGTGTGTGAGAGTGTGTGTGAGTGTGTGTGAGAGTGTGAGAGTTTGTGTGTGTGTGTGTGTGAGAGTTTGTGTGTGTGAGTGTGTCTGTGTGAGTGTGTGTGTATGAGTGTGTGTGAGTGTGAGAGTGTGTGTGAGAGTATGTGTGTGTGGGTGTGTGTGAGAGAATGTGTGTGTGAGAGTGCGTGAGTGTATGATTGTTTGTGTGTGAGTGTGCAAGTGTGTGTTAGTGTATGAGTGTGTGTGTGTGAGTGAGTGTGTGTGTGCGTGTGTGTGTGAGAGTGTGTGTGAGAGTTTGTGTGTGTGAGAGTGTGTGTGTGTGAGTGTGTGTGTGTGAGAATGTGTGTGTGTGTGTGAGAGCATGTGAGTGTGTGAGAGTGTGTGTGTGTGCATGTGAGATAGTGTGCATGTGAGAGTGTGTGTGTGGGAGTGGTGGGTTTGTGCATGTCTGTGTGTGTGTGGGGGGGTGGGTCTGTGCGTGTGTGTGTGTGAGTGTGTGTGTGTGTGTGGTGGGTCTGTGCATGTCTGTGTGTGAGTGTGTGTGTGTATGTTTGTCTGTGTGTGTGGTGGGTCTGTGCATGTCTGTGTGTATGTGTGTGTGTGGTAGTCTGTGCATGTCTGTGTGTGAGTGTGTGTCAGTGTGTGTGTGAGGGAGTGGTGGGTCTGTGCATCTGTGTGTGTGTGTGCGTGTCTGTGTGGGTGGTAGGTCTGTGCATGTCTGTGTGTGTGCATGCGTGTGGGTCTGTGCATTTCTGTGTGTGTGTGTGTGTGGGTTGGTGGGTGGTGGGTCTGTGCATGTCTGTGCGTGTGTGTGTGAGTGTGTGTGTGTAAGTGGTGGGTCTGTGCATGCGTGTCTGTGTGTGCGTGCGTGCATGTCTCTATGTGTGTGTGCGTGCATGTCTGTGTGTGTGTGTTTGTGCATGTATGTGTGTGTGTGAGTGGTGGGTCTGTGCATGTGTGTCTGTGTGTGCGTGCGTGCATGTCTCTGTGTGTGTGTGTGTATGTCTGTGTGTGTGGTGAGTCTGTGCATGTCTCTGTGTGCGTGCGTGGGTGGTGGGTCTGTGCATGTCTGTGTGTGCGTGCGTGGGTGGTGGGTCTGTGCATGTCTGTGTGTGTGTGTGTGTGTGGGTGGTGGGTCTGTGTGTGTGTGGGAGTGGTGGTTCTGTGCAAGTCTGTGTGTGCGTGTGTGGGTGGTAGGTCTGTGCATGTCTGTGTGTGTCTCTGTGTGGGTGGTGGGTCTGTGCGTCTGTGTGTGTGTGTCTGTGTGGTTGGTAGGTCTGTGCATGTCTGTGTGTGTGTGGTGGGTCTGTGCATGTCTGTGTGTGTGTGTCTGTGTGTGTGGTGAGTCTGTGCATGTCTCTGTGTGTGTGTGTGGTGGGTCTGTGCATGTCTGTGTGTGCGTGGGTGGTGGGTCTGTGCATGTCTGTGTGTGTGTGCATGAGTGGTGGGTCTGTGCATGTCTGTGTATGTGTGGTGGGTCTGTGCATGTCTGTGTGTGGTGGCTCTATGCATGTCTGTCTGTGTGTGTGTGTGTGTATATGTGCGTGTGTGTGTGGTGAGTCTGTGCATGTCTGTGTGTGTGTGTGGGTGGTGGGTCTGTGCATGTCTGTGTGTGGTGGGTGGGTGGTGGGTCTGTGCATGTGTGTGTGTGTGTGTGTGCATGTCTGTGTGTGTGTCTGTGCATGTCTGAGTGTGTGTGTGTCTTTGCATGTGTGTGTCTGTGTTTATGAGTGGTGGGTCTGTGCATGTCTGTGTCTGTGTGTCTGTGTCTGTGTGTGTGTGTATGTCTGTGTCTGTGTGTGTGTCTGTGTCTGTGTGTGCGAGTGGTGGGTCTGTGCATTTCTGTCTCTGTGTGTCAATGTGTCTTTGTGTCTGTGTGAGTGTGTGTGTCTGTGAGTGTGTGTATCAGTGTGTTTGTTAGTATCTGTGTATGAGTGTAATTTTGTGTGTTTGTGTGAGGCAGTGTATGTGTCTATGAATGTGTGTGTCTGTGTGTGTGATTCTCTGCAAATTTGTGTGTATCTGTGCATATCTGTGTGTGTGTGTGTGTGACAGTGTGCGTACATGTGTGTGTCTCTGTGTGTGACAGTGTGTGTCTCTGTGTGTTTGTGTGTCTGTATTTCCCTGTGTGACACTATGTGTGTCTGTGTGCATTTGTGCGAGTGTGAGTTTGAGTGTGCTTCTCTGTGTGTGTTACTGTGTTTCTGTCTGTGAGTGTGTGTGAGATAGAGTCATAGAAATGTCCAACCCGTCCGTACCGACCAGATATCCCAACCCAATCTAGTCCCACCTGCCAGCACCCGGCCCATATCCCTCCAAACCCTTCCTATTCATATACCCATCCAAATGCCTCTTAAATGTTGTAATTGTACCAGCCTCCACCACATCCTCTGGCAGCTCATTCCATACACGTACCACCCTCTGCGTGAAAAAGTTGCCCCTTAGATCTCTTTTATATCGTTCCCCTCTCACCCTAAACCTATGTTCTCTAGTTCTGGACTCCCCCACCCCAGGGAAAAGACTTTGTCTGTTTATCCTATCCATGCCCCTCATAATTTTATAAACCTCTATAAGGTCACCCCTCAGCCTCCGACGCTCCAGGGAAAACAGCCCCAGCCTGTTCAGCCTCTCCCTGTAGCTCAGATCCTCCAACCCTGGCAACATCCTTGTAAATCTTTTCTGAACCCATTCAAGTTTCACAACATCTTTCCGATAGGAAGGAGACCAGAATTGCACGCAATATTCCAACAGTGGCCTAACCAATGTCCTGTACACTTCTCTCTCCACCCTCCAGGCTCCCTACCTCCATTCCTGATGAAGGGCTTTTGCCTGAAACGTTGATTTTCCTGCTCCTTGGATGCTGCCTGACCTGCTGTGTTTTTCCAGCACCACTCTAATCTAAACCCCAATGTCCTGTACAGCCACAACATGACCTCCCAACCCCTGTACTCAATACTCTGACCAATAAAGGAAAGCATACCAAACGCCTTCTTCGCTATCCTATCTACCTGTGACTCCACTTTCAAGGAGCTATGAACCTGCACTCCAAGGTCGCTTTGTTCAACAACACTCCCTAGGCCCTTACCATTAAGTGTATAAGTCCTGCTAAGATTTGCTTTCCCAAAATGCAGCACCTCGCATTTATCTGAATTAAACTCCATCTGCCACTTCTCAGCCCATTGGCCCATCTGGTCCAGATCCTGTTGTAATCTGAGGTAACCCTCTTCACTGTCCACTACACCTCCAATTTTGGTGTCATCTGCAAACTTACTAACTGTACCTCTTATGCTCGCATCCAAATCATTTATGTAAATGATGAAAAGTAGAGGACCCAGCACCGATCCTTGTGGCACTCCACTGGTCACAGGCCTCCAGTCTGAAAAACAACCCTCCACCACCACACTCTGTCTTCTATCTTTGAGCTAGTTCTGTATCCAAATGGCTAGTTCTCCCTGTATTCTATGAGATCTAACCTTGCTAATCAGTCTCCCATGGGGAACCTTGTCAAATGCCTTACTGAAGTCCATATAGATCATGTCTACCGCTCTGCCCTCATCAATCCTCTTTGTTACTTCTTCACAAAACTCAATCAAGTTTGTGAGACATGATTTCCCACACACAAAGCCATGTTGACTGTCCTTAATCAGTCCTTGTCTTTCCAAATACATGTACATCCTGTCCCTCAGGATTCCCTCCAACAACTTGCCCACCACCGAGGTCAGGCTCACTGGTCTATAGTTCCCTGGCTTGTCTTTACCACCCTTCTTAAACAGTGGCACCACGTTAGCCAACCTCCAGTCTTCCAGCACCTCACCTGTGACTATCGATGATACAAATACCTCAGCAAGAGGCCCAGCAATCACTTCCCTAGCTTCCCACAGAGTTCTCGGGTACACTTGATCAGGTCCTGGGGATTTATCCACCTTTATGGACATTTTGCAAGATGTCACCATCCATTGCCCTACAGTCTATATCTTCCATATCCTTTTCCACAGTAAATACTGATGCAAAATATTCATTTAGTGTCTCCCCCATTTTCTGCGGCTCCACACAAAAGCCACCTTGCTGATCTTTGAGGGGCCCTATTCTCTCCCTAGTTACCCTTTTGTCCTTAATATATTTGTAAAAACCTTTGGATTCTCCTTAATTCTATTTGCCAAAGCTATCTCATGTCCCCTTTTTGCCCTCCTGATTTCCCTCTTAAGTATACACCTTCTGCCTTTATACGCTTCTAAGGATTCACTCGATCTATCCTGTCTGTACCTGACATATGCTTCCTTCTTTTTCTTAATCAAACCCTCAATATCTTTAGCCATCCAGCATTCCCTATACCTACCAGCCTTCCCTTTCACCCTGACAGGAATATACTTTCTCTGGATTCTCGTTATCTCATTTCTGAAGGCTTCCCATTTTCCAGCCGTCCCTTTCCCTGTGAACATCTGCCTCCAATCAGCTTTCAAAAGTTCTTGCCTAATACCGTCAAAATTGGCCTTTCTCCAATTTAGAACTTCAACTTTTAGATCTGGTCTATCCTTTTCCATCATTATGTTAAGACAAAATAATTATGATCTGTGTGTGTATACGTATGTCTGTGTGTACATGGGGTGGGGGTGGGGGGTTGAGTGTGCTTATGTGTGTGTGTGTCTGTGTGAGTGAGTGCGTGTCTGTGTGTGTGTGTCTGTGTGTGTGAGTCAGTGTGTGTCTGTGTGTGAGTGAGTATGTGAGTGTGTGTGTATGTGAGAGTGTGTGAGTGTGTGAGTGTGTGTGAGTGTGTGTCTGTGTGTGAGTGCGTGTGTCTATGTGTGTATGTGAGTGTGTGTGTGTGTGAGTGAGTGTGTGAGTGTGCGTGTGTCTATGTGTGTATGTGAGTGTGTGTCAGTGAGTGTGAGTGTGTGTTGTGTGAGTGTGTGTCTGTGTGTGAGTGAGTCTGTCTGTGTGTCTGCGTGTGTGAGTGAGTGTGTGTCTGTGTGTGAGTGTGTGTATGTGAGAGTGTGTCTGTGTGCATGTGTGTGTCTGTGTGTGAGCGAGTGTATATGTGTGTGTGAGTGAGTGTGTGTGTGTCTGTGTGTGTGTGAGTGTCTGTGTGTGTGAGTGTGTCTCTGTGTATGTGAGAGTGTGTCTGTGTGTCTGTGTGCGTGAGTGTATGTCTGTGTGTGTGAGTGAGTGTATGTCTGTGTGTGTGAGTGAGTGTCTGTGTGTGTGAGTATGTCTCTGTGTGTGTGAGTGTGTGTCTGTCTGTGTATGTGAGAGTGTGTCTGTGTGTGTTTGTCTGTATGTCTGTGTGTGTGAGTGAGTGTGTGTGTGAGTGTGAGTGAGCGTGTAACTGTTCTTTAAAAATTACCCCTTGCCGAATCCACGTGATGATCTCTGGTGTGACCTGATGCTCCATTGAAGAGGGAGGACACATCACTGTGAGCCTGATTCACTCAGACAGCACTGGGACAGCACTGGGACAGCACTGGACTCTCACACTCACACTCACTCACTCTCACTCACTCACTTTCACACACACACACACACACACACTCAGACTCATACTCACACACACACACACACACACTCACTCTCACACACACATGCACTCACTCACTCTCACACACACGTGCGCTCACTCACACACACAAACTCACACTCACTCTCACACACACACTCTCTCTCTCACACACACACACTCACACACACACTCTCACACACACACACGCTCACTCACACACACTCACACACACACTCTCACTCACACTCTCACACACACACACTCACACTCACTCTCACACACACATGCGCTCACTCACTCACTCTCCCACACACGTGCGCTCACTCACTCACACACACAAACTCACACTCACTCTCACACACACACTCTCTCTCTCACACACAAACACACTCACACACACACACGCTCACTCACACACACTCACACACACACTCACGCTCACTCACACACACTCACACACACACACTCACACTCTCTCACAGACACACACACTCATTCACTCTCTCACACACACACACTCATTCACTCTCACACACACACTCACTCACACAGTCACACACACTCACTCTCACACACACACTCTCACACTCACTCACTCACTCTCACACACACACTCACACGCACTCACTCTCACACACACACTCACACAGACACACTCTCACACTCACACTCAAACACACACACTCTCACACTCACACACACACTCACACACAAACACACACTCACACACACACTCTCACTCACTCACTCTCACACACGCACACTCAGACTCACACACACACACTCACACACACATGCGCTCACTCACTCTCACACACATGCGTGCTCACTCACACACACACAAACTCACACTCACACACACGCTCTCTCTCACACACACTCACACACACACTCACACACACACTCACTCACACACATTCACACACACATACTCACACTCACACTCACACACACACACTCTCACACACTCACTCACTATCACACACACACTCACATACACACACTCACACACACACTCACACACACACTCTCACACATACACACTCACATTCTTTCACAGACACACACACTCATTCACTCTCACACACACACTCTCACTCTCACACACACACTCTCACACTCACTCAATCTCACACTCACACACACACACTCACACTCACTCTCACACTCACACACACTCACTCACTCATACACACACTCTCACACACACACACACACTCACACTCACTTACTCTCACTTACGCACTCACACACACGCTCACTCACTCTCACACACACACACTACACTCACACACATACTCACACACACTCTCACACACTCACTCACTCTCACACACTCACTCACTCTCACACACTCTCTCACACACACACTCACTCACACACACACACACTCACACGCACACTCACACACACACTTACTCACTCTCACACACATACACACTCACACACATTCACACACACACTCACACACACACACTCACACACACACACTCACACACTCTCACTCACACTCACATACACACACACTCACACACACACACAGATACACACACACTCTCTCCCACCCTGCTCTTGCTATCACACAGCCCTGCTGTTACACATACCCCATTGCTGATCCCTGACTGTCCCCAGTAGCAGCCAGTTATTCACCCAGTCTGAATTTTATCCACTCCTTTGTCTGTCCAACTGTTCTTTTCTGACTTTGAGCTCTATCTCTACCTACTGTTTCCTCACTATCCCTCCCCCTACACTCTCATAAAAACCACCTCCACAGAGGGTGGTACGTGTATGGAATGAGCTGCCAGAGGAAGTGGTGGAGGCTGGTACAATTACAACATTTAAGAGGCATCTATATGGGTATATGAATAGGAAGGGTTTGGAGGGATATGGGCCGGGTGCTGGCAGGTGGGTCTAGGTTGGGTTGGGATATCTGGTCGGCGTGGACAGGTTGGGCCGAAGGGTCTGTTTCTGTGCTGTACATCTCTGTGACTATTTCCTCACGCGAGCCAGTTCTGGGGAAGCTGCGTTACTGGACCCGAAACGTTAGCTCTGATTTCTCTCCACAGCTGCCAGACCTGCAGAGCTTTTCCAGCAATCTCTGCTTCTGAGGAATTATCATGACTTGGCAAAGGTGGGGAGAGAGGGGG
>NC_083444.1:1158617-1239523 GCF_020745735.1 Hemiscyllium ocellatum
TGTGTGAGGGTCAGTGTCAATCTCTGTGTGAGGGTCAGTATCAGTCTCTGTGTGTGGGTCAGTATCAGTCTCTGTGTGTGGGTCATTGTCAGCCTCTGTGTGAGGGTCAGTGTCAGTCTCTGTGTGAGGGTCAGTATCCGTCTCTGTGTGAGGGTCAGTATCGTCTCTGTGTGAGGGTCAGTGTCGGTCTCTGTGTGAGGGTCAGTATCGGTCTCTGTGTGAGGTCAGTGTCAGTCTCTGTGTGTGGGTCAGTGTCGGTCTCTGTGTGAGGGTCATTGTCAGTCTCTGTGTGTGGGTCAGTATCAGTCTCTGTGTGTGGGTCATTGTCAGCCTCTGTGTGAGGGTCAGTGTCAGTCTCTGTGTGAGGGTCAGTGTCAGTCTCTGTGTGTGGGTCAGTGTCATTCTCTGTGTGTGGGTCAGTGTCAGTCTCTGTGTGAGGTCAGTGTCAGTCTCTGTGTGAGGGTCAGTGTCAGTCTCTGTGTGAGGGTCAGTGTCAGTCTCTGTGTGTGGGTCAGTATCAGTCTCTGTGTGAGAGTCAGTGTCAGTTTCTGTGTGTAGGTCAGTGTCAGTCCCAGTGTGAGGTTCAGTGTCAGTCTCACTGTGATGGTCAGTGTCAATCTCTGTGTGAAGGTCAGTGTCAGCCTCTGTGTGAGGGTCAGTGTCAGTCACTGTGTGAAGGTCATTGTCAGCCTCTGTGTGAGGGTCAGTGTCAGCCTCTGTTTGAGTGTCATTGTCAGCCTCTGTGTGAGGGTCAGTGTCAGCCTCTGTGTGATGGTCAGTATCAGTCTCTGTGTGAGGATCAGTGTCAGTCTCTGTGTGTGGGTCAGTGTCAGTCTCTGTGTGTGGGTCAGTGTCGGTCTCTGTGTGAGGGTCAGTATCAGTCTCTGTGTGAGTGTCAGTGTCAGTCTCTGTGTGTGGGTCAGTGTCAGTCTCTGTGTGAGGGTCAGTATCAGTCTCTGTGTGTGGGTCAGAGTCTGTCTCTGTGTGAGGGTCTGAATCAGTCTCTGTGTGTGGGTCAATATCAGTCTGTGTGTGAGGGTCAGTGTCAGTCTCTGTGTGATGGTCAGTGTCAGTCTCTGTGTGAAGGTCAGTGTCAGCCTCTGTGTGAGGGTCAGTGTCAGTCACTGTGTGAAGGTCATTGTCAGCCTCTGTGTGAGGGTCAGTGTCCGTCTCTGTGTGAGGGTCAGTATCCGTCTCTGTGTGAGGGTCAGTATCGGTCTCTGTGTGAGGGTCAGTGTCGGTCTCTGTGTGAGGGTCAGTATCGGTCTCTGTGTGAAGGTCAGTGTCAGTCTCTGTGTGTGGGTCAGTGTCGGTCTCTGTGTGAGGGTCATTGTCAGTCTCTGTGTGTGGGTCAGTATCAGTCTCTGTGTGTGGGTCATTGTCAGCCTCTGTGTGAGGGTCAGTGTCAGTCTCTGTGTGAGGGTCAGTGTCATTCTCTGTGTGTGGGTCAGTGTCAGTCTCTGTGTGAGGGCCAGTGTCAGACTCTGTGTGTGGGTCAGTGTCAGTCTCTGTGTGAGGTCAGTGTCAGTCTCTGTGTGAGGTCAGTGTCAGACTCTGTGTGTGGGTCAGTGTCAGCCTCTGTGTGAGGGTCAGTGTCAGTCTCTGTGTGAGGGTCAGTGTCATTCTCTGTGTGTGGGTCAGTGTCAGTCTCTGTGTGAGGGTCAGTGTCAGACTCTGTGTGTGGGTCAGTGTCAGTTTCTGTGTGTGGGTCAGTGTCAGTCTCAGTGTGAGGGTCAGTGTCAGACTCTGTGTGTGGTCAGTGTCAGTCTCTGTGTGAGGGTCAGTGTCAGTCTCTGTGTGATGGTCAGTGTCAATCTCTGTGTGAGGGTCATTGTCAGCCTCTGTGTGAGGGTCAGTGTCAGTCTCTGTTTGAGGGTCAGTGTCAGCCTCTGTGTGAGGGTCAGTGTCAGCCTCTGTGTGAGGGTCAGTATCAGTCTCTGTGTGAGGGTCAGTGTCAGTCTCTGTGTGTGGGTCAGTGTCGGTCTCTGTGTGAGGGTCAGAATCAGTCTCTGTGTGAGGGTCAGTGTCAGTCTCTGTGTGTGGGTCAGTGTCAGTCTCTGTGTGGGGGTCAGTGTCTGTCTCTGTGTGAGGGTCAGTGTCAGTCTCTGTGTGTGGGTCTGTGTCAGTCTCTGTGTGAGGGCCAGTATCAGTCTCTGTGTGAGGGTCAGTGTCAGTCTCTGTGTGTGGGTCAGAGTCAGTCTCTGTGTGTGGGTCAGTATCAGTCTCTGTGTGAGTGTCAGTGTCAGTCTCTGTGTGAGGATCAGTGTCAGTCCCTGTGTGAGGGTCAGTGTCAGACTCTGTGTGTGGGTCAGTGTCAGTCTCTGTGTGAGGGTCAGTGTCGGTCTCTGTGTGAGGGTCAGTGTCAGTCTCTGTGTGTGGGTCAGTATCAGTCTCTGTGTGAGGGTCAGTATTAGTCTCTGTGTGTGGGTCAGTGTCTGTCTCTGTGTGTGGGTCAGTGTCAGTCTCTGTGTGGGGGTCAGTGTCAGTCTCTTTGTGAGGGTCAGTATCAGTCTCTGTGTGTGGGTCAGTGTCAGACTCTGTGTGTGGGTCAGTATCAGTCTCTGTGTGAGGGTCAGTGACAGTCTCTGCGTGAGGGTCAGTGTCAGTCCCAGTGTGAGGTTCAGTGTCAGACTCTGTGTGTGGGTCAGTGTCAGTCTCTGTGTGAGGGTCAGTGTCGGTCTCTGTGTGAGGGTCAGTGTCAGTCTCTGTGTGTGGGTCAGTATCAGTCTCTGTGTGAGGGTCAGTGTCAGTCTCTGTGTGTGGGTCAGTGTCAGTCTCTGTGTGAGAATCAGTGTCAGTCTTTGTGTGTGGGTCAGTATCTGTCTCTGTGTGAGGGTCAGTGTCAGTCTCTGTGTGAGATCCAGTGTTAGTCTCTGTGTGAGGGTCAGTGTCAGTCTCTGTGTGAGGGTCAGTATCAGTCTCTGTGTGTGGGTCATTGTCAGCCACTGTGTGCGGGTCAGTGTCAGTCATTGTGTGTGTGTCAGTGTCAGTCTCTGTGTGGGGGTCAGTGTCAGTCTCTGTGTGAGGGTCAGTGTCAGCCTCTGTGTGAGGGTCAGTGTCAGTCTCTGTGTGTGGGTCAGTGTCATTCTCTGTGTGTGGGTCAGTGTCAGTCTCTGTGTGAGGGTCAGTGTCAGACTCTGTGTGAGGGTCAGTGTCAGACTCTGTGTGAGGGTCAGTGTCAGTCTCTGTGTGTGGGTCAGTATCAGTCTCTGTGTGAGAGTCAGTGTCAGTCTCTGTGTGTAGGTCAGTGTCAGTCCCAGTGTGAGGTTCAGTGTCAGTCTCTGTGTGATGGTCAGTGTCAATCTCTGTGTGAGGGTCATTGTCAGCCTCTGTGTGAGGGTCAGTGTCAGTCACTGTGTGAGGGTCATTGTCAGCCTCTGTGTGAGGGTCAGTGTCAGTCTCTGTGTGAGGGTCAGTGTCAGTCTCTGTGTGAGGGTCAGTGTCAGTCTCTGTGTGATGGTCAGTATCAGTCTCTGTGTGAGGGTCAGTGTCAGTCTCTGTGTGTGGGTCAGTGTCAGTCTCTGTGTGTGGGTCAGTGTCGGTCTCTGTGTGAGGGTCAGTATCAGTCTCTGTGTGAGTGTCAGTGTCAGTCTCTGTGTGTGGGTCAGTGTCAGTCTCTGTGTGAGGGTCAGTATCAGTCTCTGTGTGTGGGTCAGTGTCTGTCTCTGTGTGAGGGTCTGTATCAGTCTCTGTGTGTGGGTCAATATCAGTCTCTGTGTGAGGGTCAGTGTCAGTCTCACTGTGAGGGTCAGTGTCAATCTCTGTGTGAGGGTCAGTGTCAGTCTATGTGTGAGGGTCAGTGTCAGTCACTGTGTGAGGGTCATTGTCAGCCTCTGTGTGAGGGTCAGTGTCGGTCTCTGTGTGAGGGTCAGTGTCAGTCTCTGTGTGTGGGTCAGTATCAGTCTCTGTGTGTGGGTCATTGTCAGCCTCTGTGTGAGGGTCAGTGTCAGTCTCTGTGTGAGGGTCAGTGTCAGACTCTGTGTGTGGGTCAGTGTCAGTTTCTGTGTGAGGGTCAGTGTCAGTCCCTGTGTGAGGGTCAGTGTCAGACTCTGTGTGAGGGTCAGTGTCAGCCTCTGTGTGAGGGTCAGTGTCAGTCTCTGTGTGAGGGTCAGTGTCATTCTCTGTGTGTGGGTCAGTGTCAGTCTCTGTGTGAGGGCCAGTGTCAGTCTCTGTGTGTGGGTCAGTGTCAGTTTCTGTGTGTGGGTCAGTGTCAGTCTCTGTGTGAGGTCAGTGTCAGTCTCTGTGTGTGGGTCAGTGTCAGTCTCTGTGTGAGGGTCAGTGTCAGTCTCTGTGTGTGGGTCAGTGTCAATCTCTGTGTGAGGGTCATTGTCAGCCTCTGTGTGAGGGTCAGTGTCAGTCTCTGTTTGTGGGTCAGTGTCAGTCTCTGTGTGAGGGTCAGTGTCAGCCTCTGTGTGAGGGTCAGTATCAGTCTCTGTGTGAGGGTCAGTGTCAGTCTCTGTGTGTGGGTCAGTGTCGGTCTCTGTGTGAGTGTCAGTGTCAGTCTCTGCGTGAGGATCAGTGTCAGTCCCAGTGTGAGGTTCAGTGTCAGACTCTGTGTGTGGGTCAGTGTCAGTCTCTGTGTGAGGGTCAGTGTCGGTCTCTGTGTGAGGGTCAGTGTCAGTCTCTGTGTGTGGGTCAGTATCAGTCTCTGTGTGAGGGTCAGTATTAGTCACTGTGTGTGGGTCAGTGTCTGTCTCTGTGTGTGGGTCAGTGTCAGTCTCTGTGTGGGGGGTCAGTGTCAGTCCCTTTTGTGAGGGTCAGTATCAGTCTCTGTGTGTGGGTCAGTGTCAGACTCTGTGTGTGGGTCAGTATCAGTCTCTGTGTGAGGGTCAGTGACAGTCTCTGCGTGAGGGTCAGTGTCAGTCCCAGTGTGAGGTTCAGTGTCAGACTCTGTGTGTGGGTCAGTGTCAGTCTCTGTGTGAGGGTCAGTGTCGGTCTCTGTGTGAGGGTCAGTGTCAGTCTCTGTGTGTGGGTCAGTATCAGTCTCTGTGTGAGGGTCAGTGTCAGTCTCTGTGTGTGGGTCAGTGTCTGTCTCTGTGTGTGGGTCAGTGTCAGTCTCTGTGTGAGAATCAGTGTCAGTCTTTGTGTGTGGGTCAGTATCTGTCTCTGTGTGAGGGTCAGTGTCAGTCTCTGTGTGAGAGCCAGTGTTAGTCTCTGTGTGAGGGTCAGTGTCAGTCTCTGTGTGAGGGTCTGAATCAGTCTCTGTGTGTGGCTCAGTATCAGTCTGTGTGTGAGGGTCAGTGTCAGTCTCTGTGTGAGGGTCAGTGTCAGTCTCTCTGTGATGGTCAGTGTAAATCTCTGTGTGAGGGTCATTGTCAGCCTCTGTGTGAGGGTCAGTGTCAGTCACTGTGTGAAGGTCATTGTCAGCCTCTGTGTGAGGGTCAGTGTCAGCCTCTGTGTGAGGGTCATTGTCAGCCTCTGTGTGAGGGTCAGTGTCAGCCTCTGTGTGAGGGTCAGTATCAGTCTCTGTGTGAGGGTCAGTGTCAGTATCTGTGTGAGGGTCAGTGTCTGTCTCTGTGTGTGGGTCAGTGTCAGTCTCTGTGTGTGGGTCAGTGTCGGTCTCTGTGTGAGGGTCAGTATCAGTCTCTGTGTGAGGGTCATTGTCAGTCTCTGTGTGAGGGTCAGTGTCAGCCTCTGTGTGAGGGTCAGTATCAGTCTCTGTGTGAGGGTCAGTGTCAGTATCTGTGTGAGGTTCAGTATCAGTCTCTGTGTGTGGGTCAGTGTCTGTCTCTGTGTGTGGGTCAGTATCAGTCTCTGTGTGAGGGTCAGTGTCAGTCTCTGCGTGAGGGTCAGTGTCAGTCCCAGTGTGAGGTTCAGTGTCAGACTCTGTGTGTGGGTCAGTGTCAGTCTCTGTGTGAGGGTCAGTGTCGGTCTCTGTGTGAGGGTCAGTGTCAGTCTCTGTGTGTGGGTCAGTATCAGTCTCTGTGTGTGGGTCAGTGTCAGTCTCTGTGTGGGGGGTCAGTGTCAGTCCCTTTTGTGAGGGTCAGTATCAGTCTCTGTGTGTGGGTCAGTGTCAGACTCTGTGTGTGGGTCAGTATCAGTCTCTGTGTGAGGGTCAGTGTCAGTCTCTGCGTGAGGGTCAGTCTCAGTCCCAGTGTGAGGTTCAGTGTCAGACTCTGTGTGTGGGTCAGTGTCAGTCTCTGTGTGTGGGTCAGTGTCTGTCTCTGTGTGTGGGTCAGTATCTGTCTCTGTGTGAGGGTCAGTGTCAGTCTCTGTGTGTGGGTCAGTGTCTGTCTCTGTGTGTGGGTCTGTGTCAGTCTCTGTGTGAGAATCAGTGTCAGTCTTTGTGTGTGGGTCAGTATCTGTCTCTGTGTGAGGGTCAGTGTCAGTCTCTGTGTGAGAGCCAGTGTTAGTCTCTGTGTGAGGGTCAGTGTCAGTCTCTGTGTGAGGGTCTGTATCAGTCTCTGTGTGTGGGTCAATATCAGTCTGTGTGTGAGGGTCAGTGTCAGTCTCTGTGTGTGGGTCAGTGTCAGTCCCAGTGTGTGGATCAGTATCAGTCTCTGCGTGAGGGTCTGAATCAGTCTCTGTGTGTGGGTCAGTGTCAGTCTCTGTGTGAGGGTCAGTATCAGTCTCTGTGTGAGGGTCAGTGTTTGTCTCTGTGTGAGGGTCAGTATCAGTATCTGTGTGAGGGTCAGTGTCAGTCTCTGTGTGTGGGTCAGTGTCAGTCTCTGTGTGTGGGTCAGTATCAGTCTCTGTGTGAGGGTCAGTGTCAGTCGCTGCGTGAGGGACTGTATCGGTCTCTGTGTGTGTGTCAGTGTCAGTCTCTATGTGTGGGTCAGTATCAGTCTCTGTGTGAGGGCCAGTGTTAGTCTCTGTGTGAGGGTCAGTGACAGTCTCTGCGTGAGGGTCAGTGTCAGTCCCAGTGTGAGGTTCCGTGTCAGACTCTGTGTGTGGGTCATTGTCAGTCTCTGTGTGAGGGTCAGTGTCAATCTCTGTGTGAGGGTCAGTGTCAGTCTCTGTGTGTGAGTCAGTGTCAGTCTCTGTGTGTGTGTCAGTGTCAGTCTCTTTGTGAGGGTCAGTGTCAATCTCTGTGTGAGGGTCAGTGTCAGTCTCTGTGTGTGGGTCATTGTCAGCCTCTGTGTGAGGGTCAGTATCAGTCTCTGTGTGAGGGTCAGTGTCTGTCTCTGTGTGTGGGTCAGTGTCAGTCTCTGTGTGAGGGTCAGTGTCAGTCTCTGTGAGGGGGTCAGTGTTAGACTCTGTGTGAGGGTCAGTGTCTGTCTCTGTGTGTGGGTCAGTGTCAGTCTCTGTGTGAGGGTCAGTGTCAGTCTCTGTGAGTGGGTCAGTGTCAGACTCTGTGTGAGGGTCAGTATTAGTCACTGTGTGGGTCAGTGTCTGTCTCTGTGTGAGGGTCAGTGTCAGTCTCTTTGTGAGGGTCAGTGTCAGTGTCTGTGTGAGGGTCAGTGTCAATCTCTGTGTGAGGGTCATTGTCAGTCTCTGTGTGAGGGTCACTATCAGTCTCTGTGTGAGAGTCAGTATCAGTCTCTGTGTGTGGGTCATTGTCAGTCTCTGTGTGAGGGGCAGTGTCAGTCTCTGTGTGAGGGTCAGTGTCAGACTCTGTGTGAGGGTCAGTATCGGTCTCTGTGTGAGGGTCAGTGTCTGTCTCTGTGTGTGGGTCAGTGTCAGTCTCTGTGTGAGGGTCAGTATCGGTCTCTGTGTGAGGGTAAGTGTCAGTCTCTGTGTGAGGGTCAGTGTCAGTCTCTGTGTGAGAGTCAGTGTTAGTCTCTGTGTGAGGGTCAGTGTCAGTCTCTTTGTGAGGGTCAGTGTCAGTCCCAGTGTGTGGGTCAGTATCGGTCTCTGTGTGTGGGTCAGTGTCAGTCTTTGTGTGAGGGTCAGTGTCAGTCTCTGTGTGTGGTTCAGTATCAGTCTCTGTGTGTGGGTCAGTGTCAGTCTTTGTGTGAGGGTCAGTGTCAGTCTCTGTGTGTGTGTCAGTGTCAGTCTCTGTGTGAGGGTCTGTATCAGTCTCTGTGCGTGGATCAGTGTCAGTCTCTTTGTGAGGGTCAGTGTCAGTCTCAGTGTGTTGGTCAGTATCAGTCTCTGTGTGTGGGTCAGTGTCAGTCTTTGTGTGAGGGTCAGTGTCAGTCTTTGTGTGTGATTCAGTATCAGTCTCTGTGTGTGGGTCAGTGTCAGTCTCTGTGTGAGGGTCCGTGTCAGTCTCTGTGTGAGGGTCAGTGTCAGTCTCTGTGTGAGGATCAGTGTCAGTCTCTGTGTGAGGGTCAGTGTCTGTCTCTGTGTGTGGGTCAGTGTCAGTCTCTGTGTGAGGGTCAGTGTCATTCTCTGTGTGAGGGTCAGTGTCAGTCTCTGTGTGAGGGTCAGTGTCAGTTTCTGTGTGTGGGTCAGTGTCTGTCTCTGTGTGAGGTTCAGTGTCAGTCTCTGTGTGAGGTCAGTGTCAGTCTCTGTGTGAGGGTCAGTGTCAGTCTCACTGTGATGGTCAGTGTCAATCTCTGTGTGAGGTCAGTGTCAGCCTCTGTGTGAGGGTCAGTGTCAGTCACTGTGTGAGGGTCATTGTCAGCCTCTGTGTGAGGGTCAGTGTCGGTCTCTGTGTGAGGGTCATTGTCAGTCTCTGTGTGTGGGTCAGTATCAGTCTCTGTGTGTGGGTCATTGTCAGCCTCTGTGTGAGGGTCAGTGTCAGTCTCTGTGTGAGGGTCAGTGTCATTCTCTGTGTGTGGGTCAGTGTCAGTCTCTGTGTGAGGGCCAGTGTCAGTCTCTGTGTGTGGGTCAGTGTCAGTTTCTGTGTGAGGTCAGTGTCAGTCTCAGTGTGAGGGTCAGTGTCAGACTCTGTGTGTCGGTCAGTGTCAGCCTCTGTGTGAGGGTCAGTGTCAGTCTCTGTGTGAGGGTCAGTGTCATTCTCTGTGTGTGGGTCAGTGTCAGTCTCTGTGTGAGGGCCAGTGTCAGTCTCTGTGTGTGGGTCAGTGTCAGTTTCTGTGTGAGGTCAGTGTCAGTCTCAGTGTGAGGTTCAGTGTCAGACTCTGTGTGTCGGTCAGTGTCAGTCTCTGTGTGAGGGTCAGTGTCAGTCTCTGTGTGATGGTCAGTGTCAGTCTCTGTGTGAGGTCAGTGTCAGCCTCTGTGTGAGGGTCAGTGTCAGCCTCTGTGTGAGGGTCAGTGTCAGTCTCTGTGTGAGGGTCAGTGTCAGCCTCTGTGTGAGGGTCAGTATCAGTCTCTGTGTGAGGGTCAGTGTCAGTCTCTGTGTGTGGGTCAGTGTCGGTCTCTGTGTGAGTGTCAGTGTCAGTCTCTGTGTGAGGATCAGTGTCAGTCCCAGTGTGAGGGTCAGTGTCAGACTCTGTGTGTGGGTCAGTGTCAGTCTCTGTGTGAGGGTCAGTGTCGGTCTCTGTGTGAGGGTCAGTGTCAGTCTCTGTGTGTGGGTCAGTATCAGTCTCTGTGTGAGGGTCAGTATCAGTCACTGTGTGTGGGTCAGTGTCTGTCTCTGTGTGTGGGTCAGTGTCAGTCTCTGTGTGGGGGGTCAGTGTCAGTCCCTGTGTGAGGGTCAGTATCAGTCTCTGTGTGTGGGTCAGTGTCAGACTCTGTGTGTGGGTCAGTATCAGTCTCTGTGTGAGGGTCAGTGTCAGTCTCTGCGTGAGGGTCAGTGTCAGTCTCAGTGTGAGGTTCAGTGTCAGACTCTGTGTGTGGGTCAGTGTCAGTCTCTGTGTGAGGGTCAGTGTCGGTCTCTGTGTGAGGGTCAGTGTCAGTCTCTGTGTGTGGGTCAGTATCAGTCTCTGTGTGAGGGTCAGTGTCAGTCTCTGTGTGAGGGTCAGTGTCTGTCTCTGTGTGAGGGTCAGTGTCAGTCTCTGTGTGAGAATCAGTGTCAGTCTTTGTGTGAGGGTCAGTATCTGTCTCTGTGTGTGGGTCAGTGTCAGTCTCTGTGTGAGAGTCAGTGTCAGTCTCTGTGTGAGGGTCAGTGTCAGTCTCTGTGTGAGGGTCTGTGTCAGTCTCTGTGTGTGGGTCAATATCAGTCTCTGTGTGAGGGTCAGTGTCAGTCTCTGTGTGAGGGTCAGTGTCAGTCTCACTGTGATGGTCAGTGTAAATCTCTGTGTGAAGGTCATTGTCAGCCTCTGTGTGAGGGTCAGTGTCAGTCACTGTGTGAGGGTCATTGTCAGCCTCTGTGTGAGGGTCAGTGTCAGCCTCTGTTTGAGGGTCATTGTCAGCCTCTGTGTGAGGGTCAGTGTCAGCCTCTGTGTGAGGGTCAGTATCAGTCTCTGTGTGAGGGTCAGTGTCAGTATCTGTGTGAGGGTCAGTGTCTGTCTCTGTGTGTGGGTCAGTGTCAGTCTCTGTGTGTGGGTCAGTGTCGGTCTCTGTGTGAGGGTCAGTATCAGTCTCTGTGTGAGGGTCATTGTCAGTCTCTGTGTGAGGGTCAGTGTCAGCCTCTGTGTGAGGGTCAGTATCAGTCTCTGTGTGAGGGTCAGTGTCAGTATCTGTGTGAGGGTCAGTATCAGTCTCTGTGTGTGGGTCAGTGTCTGTCTCTGTGTGTGGGTCAGTATCAGTCTCTGTGTGAGGGTCAGTGTCAGTCTCTGCGTGAGGGTCAGTGTCAGTCCCAGTGTGAGGTTCAGTGTCAGACTCTGTGTGTGGGTCAGTGTCAGTCTCTGTGTGAGGGTCAGTGTCGGTCTCTGTGTGAGGGTCAGTGTCAGTCTCTGTGTGTGGGTCAGTATCAGTCTCTGTGTGTGGGTCAGTGTCAGTCTCTGTGTGGGGGGTCAGTGTCAGTCCCTTTTGTGAGGGTCAGTATCAGTCTCTGTGTGTGGGTCAGTGTCAGACTCTGTGTGTGGGTCAGTATCAGTCTCTGTGTGAGGGTCAGTGACAGTCTCTGCGTGAGGGTCAGTCTCAGTCCCAGTGTGAGGTTCAGTGTCAGACTCTGTGTGTGGGTCAGTGTCAGTCTCTGTGTGTGGGTCAGTGTCTGTCTCTGTGTGTGGGTCAGTATCTGTCTCTGTGTGAGGGTCAGTGTCAGTCTCTGTGTGTGGGTCAGTGTCTGTCTCTGTGTGTGGGTCTGTGTCAGTCTCTGTGTGAGAATCAGTGTCAGTCTTTGTGTGTGGGTCAGTATCTGTCTCTGTGTGAGGGTCAGTGTCAGTCTCTGTGTGAGAGTCAGTGTCAGTCTCTGTGTGAGGGTCAGTGTCAGTCTCTGTGTGAGGGTCTGTATCAGTCTCTGTGTGAGGGTCAATATCAGTCTCTGTGTGAGGGTCAGTGTCAGTCTCTGTGTGTGGGTCAGTGTCAGTCTCAGTGTGTGGGTCAGTGTCAGTCTCTGCGTGAGGGTCTGAATCAGTCTCTGTGTGTGGGTCAGTGTCAGTCTCTGTGTGAGGTCAGTATCAGTCTCTGTGTGAGGGTCAGTGTTTGTCTCTGTGTGAGGGTCAGTATCAGTATCTGTGTGAGGGTCAGTGTCAGTCTCTGTGTGTGGGTCAGTGTCAGTCTCTGTGTGTGGGTCAGTATCAGTCTCTGTGTGAGGGTCAGTGTCAGTCTCTGTGTGAGGGACAGTATCAGTCTCTGTGTGTGTGTCAGTGTCAGTCTCTATGTGAGGGTCAGTATCAGTCTCTGTGTGAGGGCCAGTGTCAGTCTCTGTGTGAGGGTCAGTGTCAGTCTCTGCGTGAGGGTCAGTGTCAGTCTCAGTGTGAGGGTCCGTGTCAGTCTCTGTGTGTGGGTCATTGTCAGTCTCTGTGTGAGGGTCAGTGTCAATCTCTGTGTGAGGGTCAGTGTCAGTCTCTGTGTGAGAGTCAGTGTCAGTCTCTGTGTGTGTGTCAGTGTCAGTCTCTTTGTGAGGGTCAGTGTCAATCTCTGTGTGAGGGTCAGTGTCAGTCTCTGTGTGTGGGTCATTGTCAGCCTCTGTGTGAGGGTCAGTATCAGTCTCTGTGTGAGGGTCAGTGTCTGTCTCTGTGTGTGGGTCAGTGTCAGTCTCTGTGTGAGGGTCAGTGTCAGTCTCTGTGAGAGGGTCAGTGTCAGACTCTGTGTGAGGGTCAGTGTCTGTCTCTGTGTGTGGGTCAGTGTCAGTCTCTGTGTGAGGGTCAGTGTCAGTCTCTGTGAGTGGGTCAGTGTCAGACTCTGTGTGAGGGTCAGTATCAGTCACTGTGTGAGGGTCAGTGTCTGTCTCTGTGTGAGGGTCAGTGTCAGTCTCTTTGTGAGGGTCAGTGTCAGTGTCTGTGTGAGGGTCAGTGTCAATCTCTGTGTGTGGGTCATTGTCAGTCTCTGTGTGAGGGTCACTATCGGTCTCTGTGTGAGAGTCAGTGTCAGTCTCTGTGTGTGGGTCATTGTCAGTCTCTGTGTGAGGGGCAGTGTCAGTCTCTGTGTGAGGTCAGTGTCAGACTCTGTGTGAGGGTCAGTGTCGGTCTCTGTGTGTGGGTCAGTGTCTGTCTCTGTGTGTGGGTCAGTGTCAGTCTCTGTGTGAGGGTCAGTATCGGTCTCTGTGTGAGGGTAAGTGTCAGTCTCTGTGTGTGGGTCAGTGTCAGTCTCTGTGTGAGAGTCAGTGTCAGTCTCTGTGTGAGGGTCAGTGTCAGTCTCTTTGTGAGGGTCAGTGTCAGTCTCAGTGTGTGGGTCAGTATCGGTCTCTGTGTGTGGGTCAGTGTCAGTCTTTGTGTGAGGGTCAGTGTCAGTCTCTGTGTGTGGTTCAGTATCAGTCTCTGTGTGTGGGTCAGTGTCAGTCTTTGTGTGAGGGTCAGTGTCAGTCTCTATGTGTGTGGGTCAGTGTCAGTCTCTGTGTGAGGGTCTGTATCAGTCTCTGTGTGTGGATCAGTGTCAGTCTCTTTGTGAGGGTCAGTGTCAGTCCCAGTGTGTGGGTCAGTATCAGTCTCTGTGTGTGGGTCAGTGTCAGTCTTTGTGTGAGGGTCAGTGTCAGTCTTTGTGTGTGAGTCAGTATCAGTCTCTGTGTGTGGGTCAGTGTCAGTCTCTGTGTGAGGGTCCGTGTCAGTCTCTGTGTGAGGGTCAGTGTCAGTCACTGTGTGAGGATCAGTGTCAGTCTCTGTGTGAGGGTCAGTGTCTGTCTCTGTGTGTGGGTCAGTGTCAGTCTCTGTGTGAGGGTCAGTGTCATTTACTGTGTGAGGGTCAGTGTCAGTCTCTGTGTGAGGGTCAGTGTCAGTTTCTGTGTGTGGGTCAGTGTCTGTCTCTGTGTGAGGTTCAGTGTCAGACTCTGTGTGTCAGTCAGTGTCAGTCTCTGTGTGAGGGTCAGTGTCAGTCTCACTGTGATGGTCAGTGTCAATCTCTGTGTGAGGTCATTGTCAGCCTCTGTGTGAGGGTCAGTGTCAGTCACTGTGTGAAGGTCATTGTCAGCCTCTGTGTGAGGGTCAGTGTCAGCCTCTGTTTGAGGGTCATTGTCAGCCTCTGTGTGAGGGTCAGTGTCAGCCTCTGTGTGAGGGTCAGTATCAGTCTCTGTGTGAGGGTCAGTGTCAGTATCTGTGTGAGGGTCAGTGTCCGTCTCTGTGTGTGGGTCAGTATCAGTCTCTGTGTGTGGGTCAGTGTCGGTCTCTGTGTGAGGGTCAGTATCAGTCTCTGTGTGAGGGTCAGTGTCAGTCTCTGTGTGTGGGTCAGTGTCAGTCTCTGTGTGGGGGTCAGTGTCAGTCCCTTTTGTGAGGTTCAGTATCAGTCTCTGTGTGTGGGTCAGTGTCTGTCTCTGTGTGTGGGTCAGTATCAGTCTCTGTGTGAGGGTCAGTGTCAGTCTCTGCGTGAGGGTCAGTGTCAGTCTCAGTGTGAGGGTCAGTGTCAGACTCTGTGTGTGGGTCAGTGTCAGTCTCTGTGTGAGGGTCAGTATCAGTCTCTGTGTGAGGGTCAGTGTCAGTCTCTGTATGTGGGTCAGTGTCTGTCTCTGTGTGTGGGTCAGTATCAGTCTCTGTGTGAGGGTCAGTGTCAGTCTCTGTGTGTGGGTCAGTGTCTGTCTCTGTGTGTGGATCAGTGTCAGTCTCTGTGTGAGAGTCAGTGTCAGTCTCTGTGTGTGGGTCAGTATCTGTCTCTGTGTGAGGGTCAGTGTCAGTCTCTGTGTGAGAGTCAGTGTCAGTCTCTGTGTGAGGGTCAGTGTCAGTCTCTGTGTGAGGGTCTGAATCAGTCTCTGTGTGTGGGTCAATATCAGTCTGTGTGTGAGGGTCAGTGTCAGTCTCTGTGTGTGGGTCAGTGTCAGTCCCAGTGTGTGGGTCAGTATCTGTCTCTGCGTGAGGGTCTGAATCTGTCTCGGTGCGTGGGTCCGTGTCATTCTCTGTGTGAGGGTCAGTATCAGTCTCTGTGTGAGGGTCAGTGTCTGTCTCTGTGTGAGGGTCAGTATCAGTATCTGTGTGAGGGTCAGTGTCTCTCTCTGTGTGAGGGTCAGTGTCAGTCTCTGTGTGTGGGTCAGTGTCAGTCTCTGTGTGTGGGTCAGTATCAGTCTCTGTGTGAGGGTCAGTGTCAGTCGCTGCGTGAGGGTCTGTATCGGTCTCTGTGTGTGTGTCAGTGTCAGTCTCTATGTGTGGGTCAGTATCAGTCTCTGTGTGAGGGCCAGTGTTAGTCTCTGTGTGAGGGTCAGTGACAGTCTCTGCGTGAGGGTCAGACCCAGTCCCAGTGTGAGGTTCCGTGTCAGACTCTGTGTGTGGGTCATTGTCAGTCTCTGTGTGAGGGTCAGTGTCAGTCTCTTTGTGAGGGTCAGTGTCAATCTCTGTGTGAGGGTCAGTATCAGTCTCTGTGTGTGGGTCATTGTCAGCCTCTGTGTGAGGGTCAGTATCAGTCTCTGTGTGAGGGTCAGTGTCAGTCTCTGTGTGTGGGTCAATGTCAGTCTCTGTGTGTGGGTCAGTATCAGTCCCTGTGTGATGGTCAGCATCAGTCTCTGTGTGAGGGTCAGTGTCAGTCTCTGTGTGAGGGTCAGTATCAGTCTCTGTGTGTGGGTCAGTGTCAGTCTCTGTGTGAGGGTCAGTGTCTGTCTCTGTGTGTGGGTCAGTGTCAGTCTCTGTGTGAGGGTCAGTGTCAGTCTCTGTGTGTGGGTCAGTATAAGACTCTGTGTGAGGGTCAGTATTAGTCTCTGTGTGTGGGTCAGTGTCTGTCTCTGTGTGAGGGTCAGTGTCAGTCTCTTTGTGAGGGTCAGTGTCAGTGTCTGTGTGAGGGTCAGTGTCAATCTCTGTGTGAGGGTCATTGTCAGTCTCTGTGTGAGGGTCACTATCAGTCTCTGTGTGAGGGTCAGTATCAGTCTCTGTGTGTGGGTCATTGTCAGCCTCTGTGTGAGGGTCAGTGTCAGTCTCTGTGTGAGGGTCAGTGTCAGACTCTGTGTGAGGGTCAGTATCGGTCTCTGTGTGAGGGTCAGTGTCTGTCTCTATGTGTGGGTCAGTGTCAGTCTCTGTGTGAGGGTCAGTATCGGTCTCTGTGTGAGGGTCAGTGTCAGTCTCTGTGTGAGGGTCAGTGTCAGTCTCTGTGTGAGAGTCAGTGTCAGTCTCTGTGTGAGGGTCAGTGTCAGTCTCTTTGTGAGGGTCAGTGTCAGTCTCAGTGTGTGGGTCAGTATCAGTCTCTGTGTGTGGGTCAGTGTCAGTCTTTGTGTGAGGGTCATTGTCAGTCTCTGTGTGTGGTTCAGTATCAGTCTCTGTGTGTGGGTCAGTGTCAGTCTTTGTGTGAGGGTCATTGTCAGTCTTTGTGTGTGGTTCAGTATCAGTCTCTGTGTGTGGGTCAGTGTCAGTCTTTGTGTGAGGGTCAGTGTCAGTCTCTATGTGTGTGTGTCAGTGTCAGTCTCTGTGTGAGGGTCAGTATCAGTCTCGGTGCGTGGATCAGTGTCAGTCTCTGTGTGAGGGTCAGTATCAGTCTCTGTGTGAGTGTCAGTGTCTGTCTCTTTGTGAGGGTCAGTATCAGTATCTGTGTGAGGGTCAGTGTCAGTCTCTGTGTGAGGGTCCGTGTCAGTCTCTGTGTGAGGGTCAGTGTCAGTCACTGTGTGAGGATCAGTGTCAGTCTCTGTGTGAGGGTCAGTGTCTGTCTCTGTGTGTGGGTCAGTGTCAGTCTCTGTGTGAGGGTCAGTGTCAGTTACTGTGTGAGGGTCAGTGTCAGTCTCTGTGTGAGGGTCAGTGTCAGTCACTGTGTGAGGGTCAGTGTCAGTCTCTGTGTGTGGGTCAGTATCAGTCTCTGTGTGTGGGTCATTGTCAGCCTCTGTGTGAGGGTCAGTGTCGGCCTCTGTTTGAGGGTCATTGTCAGCCTCTGTGTGAGGCTCAGTGTCAGCCTCTGTGTGAGGGTCAGTATCAGTCTCTGTGTGTGGGTCAGTGTCAGTCTCTGTGTGTGGGTCAGTGTCAGTCACTGTGTGAGGGTCAGTATCACTCTCTGTGTGTGGGTCAGTGTCAGTCTCTGTGTGAGGTTCAGTGTCAGTCTCTGTGTGAGGGTCAGTGTCAGTCCCAGTGTGAGGGTCAGTGTCAGTCTCTGTGTGAGGGTCAGTGTCAGTCCCAGTGTGAGGGTCAGTATCGGTCTCTGTGTGAGGGTCAGTGTCAGTCCCAGTGTGTTGGTCAGTATCGGTCTCTGTGTGTGGGTCAGTAGTAGAGGACTGTCCAACCTCCCACCCTCACAACGCGCTGCCCTCCAATCTTTCTGCTCCGACCCCACCCTCACCCTCAGTCCTACAGACAGGGAGGGTCATGGTTGTAGTCGCACTGACCTCTACACCGCTGAAGCCGGGGAGCAACCCGAACTCCCTGCCCCCTCCCGCCCTGTCCACCTGGACCTCACCCCCTCATCACCAAACCATTGTCCCCCATAAGGACTCAACCTCATCACCTCAGGAGATCTCCCACCCTCACCTTCCAATCTTATCACCCAGGAACCCCGCACCGCCCGGTTCTACCTCCTTCCCAAGACCCACAGCCTGACCACCCTGGCCAACCCATTGTCTCGGCCTACTCCTGCCTCATCGAACCCACCTCCACCTTCCTCGACACTGTCCTATCCCTCCCTAGTTCAGGAACTCCCCACAGACATTCGAGACACCACCCACACCCTCCACCTCCTCCAAGAATTCCGATTCCCTGGCCCCCAACGCCTCATCTTCGCCGTGGATATCCAATCCCTCTACACCTCCATCCCACCCCTCTCCCCTCAGACCCCATCCCTCCCACCATAACAAGGACAGAACCCCCCCTTGGTGCTCACCTTCCACCCCACCAACCTTCGCATAAACCACATCATCCGCCAACATTTCTGTCACCTCCAAAAAGACCCCACCACCAGGGATATATCTCCCTCCCCACCCCTTTCCACCTTCCGCAAAGACCGTTCCCTCCGTGACTACCTGGTCAGGTCCACGCCCCCCTACAACCCACCCTCCCATCCTGGCACCTTCCCCTGCCACCGCAGGAACTGTAAAACCTGTGCCCACACCTCCTCCCTCACCTCCATCCAAGGCCCTAAAGGAGCCTTCCACATCCATCAAAGTTTTACCTGCACATCCACCGATGTCATTTATTGTATCCGTTGCTCCCGATGCGGTCTCCTCTACATTGGGGAGACTGGACGCCTCCTAGCAGAGCGCTTTAGGGAACATCTCCGGGACATCCGCACCAATCAACCACACCGCCCCGTGGCCCAACATTTCAACTCCCTCTCCCACTCTGCCAAGGACATGGAGGTCCTGGGCCTCCTTCACCGCCGCTCCCTCACCACCAGACGCCTGGAGGAAGAACGCCTCATCTTCCGCCTCAGAACACTTCAACCCCAGGGCATCAATGCGGACTTCAACAGTTTCCTCATTTCCCCTTCCCCCACCTCACCCTAGTTCCAACCCTCCAGCTCAGCACCGTCCCCATGACCTGTCCTACCTGCCTATCGCCCTTCCCACCGATCTGATCCACCCTCCTCTCTGACCTATCACCTCCATCCCTTCCCCCATTCACCTATTACACTCTTTCCTACCTTCTCCCTAGCCGCACCCCTCTCCCATTTATCTCTCCATTCCCAAGGTTCCCAGCCTCATTCCTAATGAAGGGCTCAGGGCCGGAACGTTGATTTTCCTGATCCTCGGATGCTGCCTGACCTGCTGTGCTTTTCCAGCCCCACTCTAATCCAGACACACCATTATTGGACACTGTATACTCTCAATTACAGGTCCTTCTGGGCTGGTCACTATTAATGGTTGGATGCTGGTTATGATTGGTTAGTGTGCTGGTCCCGATTAATACACGCACTCTGCTCAATGTATGCAGCTAACAAATAGCCAGGGTGTGCCCTCTCACTATAGGTTGGTCATGTACTGGCCACTATTTATCCATGTGTCCTACTGACGGTCACTCAGTGAGTACTGATCACTATGGCTTCCAATGTGAGCTGGTCACTATAGTTCTCTGTGTGCTGGTCAGTATTTTTCACCATGTGCTGGTCACTATAGGTCTGTGTGCTGGTCACTATTGGTCACAGTGTGTGCTGGTCACTATTGTTCACCATGTGCTGGTCACTATAGGTCTGTGTGCTGGTCACTATTGGTCACAGTGTGTGCTGGTCACTATAGGTATCAGTGTGTTCTGGTGACTATTGGTCACAGTGTGCGCGGTCACTATAGTTCTCTGTGTGCTGATCACTATTGTTCACCATGTGCTGGTCACTATAGGTCTCACTGTGTGCTGGTCATTATAGGTCACAGTGTGTGTGGTCATTATAGGTCTCACTGTGTGCTGGTCACTATAGGTATCAGTGTGTGCTGGTCACTATTGTTCACCATGTGCTGGTCACTATAGATCAGAGTGTGTGCTGGTCACTATAGGCCTCAGTGTGTTCTGGTCACTATTGTTCACCATGTGCTGGTCACTATAGGTCTGTGTGCTGGTCACTACAGGTCTCAGTGAGTGCTGGTCACTATAGTTCGCAGTGAGTGCTGGTCACTATAGGTTTCAATGGGCGCTGGTCACTATAGGTCTCACTGAGTTCTGGTCACTATAGGTCTCACCATGTGCTGGTCACTATAGGTCTCACTGTGTGCTGGTCACTATAGATCTCAGTGTGTGCTGGTCACTATAGGTTTCAATGGGCACTGGTCACTATAGGTCTCACTGAGTTCTGGTCACTATAGGTCTCACCATGTGCTGGTCACTATAGGTCTCACTGTGTGCTGGTCACTATAGGTCTCAGTGTGTGCTGGTCACTATAGGTCTGTGTGCTGGTCACTATAGGTCTCACTGTGTGCTGGTCACTATAGGTCTGTGTGCTGGTCACTACAGGTCTCAGTGAGTGCTGGTCACTATAGTTCGCAGTGAGTGCTGGTCACTATAGGTCACACTGTGTGCTGGTCACTATAGATCACAGTGTGTTCTGGTCACTATAGGTCACACTGTGTGCTGGTCACTATAGGTCTGTGTGCTGGTCACTGCAGGTCTCAGTGAGTGCTGGTCACTATAGGTCTCAGTGTGTGCTGGTCACTATAGGTCTCACTGTGTGCTGGTCACTATAGGTCTGTGTGCTGGTCACTACAGGTCTCAGTGAGTGCTGGTCACTATAGTTCGCAGTGAGTGCTGGTCACTATAGGTCACACTGTGTGCTGGTCACTATAGGTCACAGTGTGTTCTGGTCACTATAGGTCACACTGTGTGCTGGTCACTATAGGTCTGTGTGCTGGTCACTACAGGTCTCAGTGAGTGCTGGTCACTATAGGTCTCAGTGTGTGCTGGTCACTATAGATCTCACTGTGTGCTGGTCACTATAGGTCTGTGTACTGGTCACTATAGGTCTCACTATGTGCTGGTCATTATAGGTCACAGTGTATGCTGGTCACTATAGGTCTCAATGTGTGCTGGTCACTATAGGTCACCATGTGCTGGTCAGTATTGGTCCCGATGTGTGCGAATCCCTATTGGTTGGTGGTTTATGGCATATGATGAACATGGGCCTGGTCAGTGTCAAAGTTTCAGGCATCATGGGATTACACTGAAAGGGATAGGGTGCTGTTCGGATATGAAGGGGTCAGTGCTGAGGGAGTGGGCACTGTCGGAGGGTCAGTGCTGAGGGAGTGGGCACTGTCGGAGGGTCAGTGCTGAGGGAGTGCCGCACTGTCGGAGGGTCAGTGCTGAGGGAGTGGGCACTGTCGGAGGGTCAGTGCTGAGGGAGTGGGCACTGTCGGAGGGTCAGTGCTGAGGGAGTGGGCACTGTCGGAGGGTCAGTGCTGAGGGAGTGCTGCACTGTCGGAAGGTCAGCGCTGAGGGAGTGGGTACTGTCGGAGGGTCAGTGCTGAGGGAGTGGGCACTGTCGGAGGGTCAGTGCTGAGGGAGTGCCGCACTGTCGGAGGGTCAGTGCTGAGGGAGTGGGCACTGTCGGAGGGTCAGTGCTGAGGGAGTGCCGCACTGTCGGAGGGTCAGTGCTGAGGGAGTGCCGCACTGTCGGAGGGTCAGTGCTGAGGGAGTGGGCACTGTCGGAGGGTCAGTGCTGAGGGAGTGCCGCACTGTCGGAGGGTCAGTGCTGAGGGAGTGGGCACTGTCGGAGGGTCAGTGCTGAGGGAGTGGGCACTGTCGGAGGGTCAGTGCTGAGGGAGTGCCGCAGTGTTGAAGGGCTACATGAGGACGACATGGGGAATGCGGTTATGGGAACGACAGAAAGAAGGATAACGCTGGGGTGACGTTGAGAGGGAGGGACGGTGGTGTGAGAAACAGAGATGAGAGTGGAAGATGTGGGAGCCCAAGGGAGTGAACGAGAGAGTTTCTGCGATGACAGATCCCCGCAGATAGTGCGGAGGAGGAGAGAGGTTCCACCGCACCTCCTGTCATTGCTACGGAGCAGGTGGAGCTGCTTTGAGGAAATTATTGCACAGGAGTGGAACAAGTCTGGGAGAAGTCAGTCAGCTGATGCGCTGGGAACTGTCAGACACAGGAAAGCTGCTGGGGATTCTCCCCCTGCCATCCCCACACTCTCCCCCCTCTCCCCCCTCACTGACTGTGTCAGGTAGTTATCGAAGGAAACCAGGCCAACCATGCTGCAGGTTATGGCGTTAGTGAAGATGAAGACGGCTTTATGGTCCTGACGTTGCATCCAGGGCTGAAGGGGTTAAGGATGGAGCTGGGTGAAGGGGTTTGTTTGGTGGGGGCTCTGGGAGTAACTACGATATGACCTGGGACTATCAGAGTCACAGAGAAGGGGGTGGGAGAGGGGAACATGCGAGTGTGTGGTCCGAAAAGCAACAGAGTTTGGAGGGTCTGTGTCAGGAGTGAGAAGGGGGAGGGGTGAGTGAGGGAGGGGAGGGGTGAGTGAGGGAGGGGAGGGGTGTGTGAGGGAGGGGAGCGAGTGTGTGAGGGAGGGGCAGGGGGTATGTGAGGGAGGGGAGGGGGTGTGTGAGGGAGGGGCAGAGGGTTTGTGAGGGAGGGGAGCGAGTGTGTGAGGGAGGGGAGGGGTGTGTGAGGAGGGGAGGGAGTACGTGAGGGAGGGGGTATGTGAGGGAGTGAAGGGAGTGTGTGAGGGAGGGGAAGGGTGTGTGAGGGAGGGGAGAGTGTGTGTGAGGAGGGAAGGGGGTGTGTGAGGAAGGGAGAGGGAGTGTGTGAGGAGGGGAGGGGGTATGTGAGGGAGGGGAGGGAGTGTGTGAGGGAGGGGAGAGTGTTTGAGCAGGGAAGGGGGTGTGTGAGGAAGGGAGAGGGGGTGTGTGAGGAGGGGAGGGGGTATGTGAGGGAGGGGAGGGAGTGTGTGAGGAGGGGAGGGGCTGTGTGAGAGAGGGGGAGAGGATGTGTGAGGAGGGGAGGAAGTGTGTGAGGGAGGGGGTGTATGAGGGAGGGGAGGGAGTGTGTGAGGAGGGGAGGGGTGAGTGAGGAAGGGGGAGAGGGTGTGTGAGGGAGGGGCAGGGGGTTTGTGAGGAAGGGGGAGGGTGTGTGTGAGAGAGGAGGGGGGGGTGTGAGGGAGGGAAGGGAGTGTGTGATGGAGGGGAGGGATGTGTGAGGAAGGGAGAGGGGGTGTGTGAGGGAGGGGAGGGAGTGTGTGAGGAGGGGAGGGGTGTGTGTGAGGCGTGGAGGGGTCTGTGAGGAGGAGGTGGGTGTGCAGAGCTGGTGAATTCTGTGGTTGGCAGTGGGAGGTTTCAGACTGTGTCAGTGATGAGCTCTGTGCCTTGTGGGTTTCCAGTGAATGGTCGAGGCCGAAACAGCACAGACAGCACAGAGACAGTAATAGTACAGACAGCACAGAGACAGTAACAGCAGAGACAGGAACAGTACCGTCAGCACAGACAGGAACAGGACAGACAGCAGAGAGACAGGAACAGCACAGACAGCAGCAGGACCCAGGCACCAGCACCATAACCAGGAACACACAGGCAGCAGCAACAGCACAGTTTAGGAGCTCAGACACTGCACACACAATAAGGACAGCGTCAGGAGCAGCAGCGTCCATCCCGGCAGCATCCTGAGCACCAGCAGGAGCAGCCTGGCCAGTCCGCCTGACCTCAGTACCTGTGCCTGGCAATCCGAGTGGTGCGGGGAATACTTCACCTGGCCCCAGCAGCAGCAGCAGCAGCAGCAGCTTCCCGTGGACCTGCCCTGGGGTCGGTAATGGGGAGAGGGAGGTCAGTTTGAAAGCTGAGCCAGCCGAGGGGCCGGTTCCCTGTCTGTGAGTGGGACCATGTTTGTCTCCGTCTGGTACGCGAAAAAGATGGGCCGAAGGTTTATCAGTAACGTGCGAAAAGCAAAGAGGCAGCGTCACTCTGTCCCGGTAAGATGCTGTCAACCTAAACTCCGAGATTAAAGTGTGCACTCCATCCCCCCACTCCCCCTCCCCCCACTCCCCCTACCCCCCACTACCCCTACCCCCCACTACCCCTACCCCCCACTACCCCTACCCCCCACTCCCCCTCCCCCCACTGACCCAACCCCTCTTCCTCCTCTCAGTTCTCCCGCAGCCTCCCTCCCTGTCCACTTCAAGGACCCCGATTTCATGAGTGTGTGTGTGTTTACGGGCGTGAGTGTGGTTGTCTATGTGCATGAGTGTGTGTGTGTGTGTGTGAGTGTATGTGTGTGTGTGTGTGTGTGTGTGTGAGTGTATGTGTGTGAGTGTATGTGTGTGAGTGTATGTGTGTGTGTGTGTCTGTGTGTGTGAGTGTGTGTGTGAGTGAGTGTATGTGTGTGTGTGTCTGTGTGTGTGTATGTGTGTGAGTGTCTGTGTGTGTGTGTCTGGGTGTGTGAGTGTGTGTGTGAGTGTGTGTGTCTGTGTGTGTGTGAGTGTATGTGTGTGTGTCTGTGTGTGAGTGTGTGTGTGTGTGAGTATGTGTGTGAGTGTATGTGTGTGTGTGTGTGTGTGTGTCTGTGTGTGTGTGTGTGTGTGAGTGTATGTGTGTGTGTCTGTGTGTGTGTATGTGTGTGTGTGTGTGAGTGTATGTGTGTGTGTGAGTGTATGTGTGTGTGTGTCTGTGTGTGTGTGTCTGTGTGTGTGTGTGTGAGTGTATGTGTGTGTGTCTGTGTGTGTGTATGTGTGTGTGTGTGTGAGTGTATGTGTGTGTGTCTGTGTGTGTGTATGTGTGTGAGTGTATGTGTGTGTGTGTCTGTGTGTGAGTGTGTGTGTGTGTGTGTGTATGTGTGTGTGTGTGGTGTTGCCCATGTTAAATTGCTCTGTCCTGTCCTGAGATGTGCAGGCTGGGTCGGTGAGCCAGGGTGAAATGTGCGGTTACAGGCTGGGGGGATGTCTCTCTGGGACCTCTTTCTAGGATCACAATCAACTCAGTGGGCTCTGTCTGCAGTGGAGAGATTCCTGGGGCTCCCTCACGTTCCTCTTTAGCTTCTGTTCCACCTTTAAGAGTTCTCTGATTCTGACTATTTTTGTAAATTGATGAATTCACAGATGGTGTGCGTCCTTGGTATGGCTAGGACTGAATACCTGCTCATGGGAAGGTGGTAGTGATTACTGAGCAGAGGTGGGTGGGTGGGCAGGTTTTGGTGATAATGTCATCGTGCTAGCTGCCCAGAGGTGCAGTATAATACCCTGTAAATAATATAAAGCAAGAACAGAAATTGCTGGGATAACTCAGCAGGTCTGGCAGGGTCTGTGGAGAGAGAGAGGGAGAGAGAGACAGAGACAGAGAGAAAGAGTTAACATTTCAGATCCAGTTCTGAAGAAGGTTAACACTGTTTCTCTCTGTTCAGATACTGTCAGCCCTCTGAGTTATTCCGGTGATTTCAGTTAACGCCCTGAAAGTGAAGCAGGTGTCTGGTATACTCGTCTTTATTAGTGAAAGCATTGAGTATAGGAGCTGGGAGGTCATGTTGCAGTTGTACAGGGCATTGGTTAGGCCACTTTTGGAAAACTGTGTTCAATTCTGATTTCCCTGCTCAGGAAGGACACTGTGAAGTTTGAAAGGATTCAGAAAAGATTGACAAGGGTGTTGCGGGTCTAAGCTACAGGGAGGTGCATAGATAGGTTGAATAGTCAAGGTCCCCAGGGTGGGGAGTCCAGAACTAGACTAGATTAGATTCCCTACAGTGTGGAAACAGGCCCTTCGGCCCAACCAGTCCACACCGACCCTCCGAAGAGTAACCCACCCAGACCCATTCCCCTCTGACTAACACACCTAATGCTACAAGCAATTTAGCATGGCCAATTCACCTGGCCTACGCACCTTTGGAATGTGGGAGGAAACCCACGCAGACACGGGGAGAACATGCAAACTCCACACAGAGAGTCACCCGAGGTTGGGATTGAACCTGGGACCCTGGTGCTGTGAGGCAGCAGCGCTAACCACTGTGCCACTGTGCCACATAGGGCATAGGTTTAGGGTGAGAGGGGAAAAATATAAAAGGGACCTAAAAGGGGCAGCTTTTTCACGCAGAGGGTGGTACGTGTATGGAATGAGCTGCCAGAGGAAGTGATGGAGGCTGGTACAATTACAGCATTTAAGAGGCATTTGGATGGGTATATGAATAGGAAGGGTTTGGAGGGATATGGGCCGGGTGCTGGCAGGTTGGACCAGATTGGGTTGGGATATCTGGTCGGCGTCGATGAGCTAATTGAAGGGTCTGTTTTTCCTGCTGTCTGGGTGGGATAGTTTTCAAAGGGTTGGTGTGAACTTAATGGACTGAATGGCCTCCCATCCCCACCGTATGAACAGGATGTTAAATGAATCAGATTCTGACAACAATCCAGTTACTCGGTCAGCGCGAGGTTCTTTCTGCTTCACTTCCACGTGACTAATTGAATGGTCTGTCTTTGTGCTGTACTGCTCGATGACTCTGGGGATAATGGGTGAAATCACACTCCCTGCCTCTGGTGCAGTTAGTGTGAGAATCGCCACTCCAGAACTGTAAGGGAGTGAAGCTATCACTGAATATGTAAGAGTCTGTCTGCTTCACCAGGGAAGGGAAACTGCCTCTGGCCTCATCCAGTAAAAAGTGAGGACTGCAGATGCTGGAGATCAGAGCTGAAAAGGTGTTGCTGGTTAAAGCACAGCAGGTCGGGCAGCATCCAAGGAACAGGAAATTCGACGTTTCGTCGAATTTCCTGTTCCTTGGATGCTGCCTGACCTGCTGTGCTTTAACCAGCAACATATTTTCAGCTCTGGCCTCATCCAGCCTCTCCTTTCCACGTGACACAGACATGAACTGGGGATCATGGACGAATGTTGGCCCAGGAAAGAACCTCCATTCCATGAAAGAATACAATTTAAAAACATCAGCATTTTGTTAGAGCCAACCCCATATTGAGTGTAAGGACTGGGGGGTAAGGATGTCAAATATGCACCACCCACCCCCACACCCTGCATTTTAGGGTGGCACGGTGGCTCAGTGGTTAGCACTGCTGCCTCCCAGAGCCAGGGACCCGGGTTCGATTCCAGCCTCTGGCCACTGTCTGAGAGGGGTTCGCACGTTCTCCCCGTGTCTGCGTGGGTTTCCTCCGGGTGCTCCAGTTTCCTCCCACAGTCCAAAGACGTGCAGGTTAGGGTGGGTTGGCCATGGGAAATTGTCCCATAGTGCCCAGGGATGTGCAGGTTAGGGTGGATTGGCCATGGGAAGTTGTCCCATAGTGTCCAGGGATGTGCAGGTTAGGGTGGATTGGCCATGGGAAATTGTCCCATAGTGTCCAGGGATGTGCAGGTTAGGGTGGATTGGCCATGGGAAATTGTCCCATAGTGTCCAGGGATGTGCAGGTTAGGGTGGATTGGCCATGGGAAGTTGTCCCATAGTGTCCAGGGATGTGCAGGTTAGGGTGGATTGGCCATGGGAAATTGTCCCATAGTGCCCAGGGATGTGCAGGTTAGGGTGGATTGGCCATGGGAAATTGTCCCATAGTGTCCAGGGATGTGCAGGTTAGGGTGGATTGGCCATAGTAAATTGTCCCATAGTGCCCAGGGATGTGCAGGTTAGGGTGGGTTGACCATGGGAAATTGTCCCATAGTGCCCAGGGATGTGCAGGTTAGGGTGGGTTGGCCATGGGAAGTTGTCCCATAGTGTCCAGGGATGTGCAGGTTAGGGTGGATTGGCCATGGGAAATTGCAGGGTTACAGGGTTAGGGCAGTGTGGTGGGTCTGGGTGGGATAGTTTTCAAAGGGTTGGTGTGAATTTGATGGGTGAATGGCCTCCTTCCCCCACTGTAGGGATTCTATAAACAGTTTATTGAGTGAATCAGATTTTTGCAACAATCCAATCTCTTGATGAGCACAAGTTTGTTTTTGCTTCAGTTTTCTGTGGCTAATTGAATGTATATCCTCCTGCTGCTGTGGTAGGGTTTCTGTTTAAATCCCTGGGTTACAAATCAAGGAACTATTGTGTTCTCCCCGTCAACGCTGAACATTGCAATTAACTGCAGTAAACTTTGCCACTTGTTCACCCTGATACAAACTCGTTATGAGCTTCCCTTGAGCCCAAGGTCCTTGCTATTTTACCCTCGGTGTGCTGTAGCTGCAACCCAGCAAGAGAAGGCCGCTCGGCCCATCCAGTCAGCTCCGGCAGGCAATAAGATCCCCAAGTATTGAATCCTGACGCTTCCCAAGTCCAGCCCACCTTGTGGCTGTCTGCTCCTATCTCTCCTCCCCTACATTTGCAGTATTCTTTCCCGTCTTCCCACCCTCTGGTCTGAGCTTGTGAGGAAGCCTCGCGTGTGGCACCAATTATAAAGCTTTCCCAAACCAAAGCAGAAACCTGCACAGTGGATCCGACAACGTCCCTCCCCTCCCTAGGCTGGTATTTCACCACTCTCCCTCCCATCGCTGATGCCAATAATTCCCTAAACGCAGCAGAGATGGATGGTGTGGATCATGGTAATGTCTGTGTTAGTGTTACCATGGGCTGTTGTATTTCATACAGGAGGGATGTGTTAGCACTTGGAAGGGATTGCCCAGGATCTAGATCCGTGGTGCTGGAAGAGCACAGCAGTTCAGGCAGCATCCAACGAGCAGCGAAATCGACGTTTCGGGCAAAAGCCCTTCATCATGCTGCCAGGCTTGGATGGAGCATTTCAGTTCTGACCAAAGCTTGGATCCAGTCGGGCTGTTTGTGTTGGAGCAGCGAAGGCTCAGGGACAGGGACAGAGTGTATAAGGAGCAGCTGCTCCCTCAGTTGAAGGGTCAGTGACGAGGGGACACAAGGTGAAAGGCAGGAGGGGAATGTGAGGAAGGTCACTTTTACCCAGAGGGTGGCGATGGTCTGGGATGTGCTGCCTGGGAGAGTGCCCCAACACCTTTATAAAGTTCCTGGATGAGCACTTGGCATGTCATAAGGGTATGGGCCAAGGATTAGATTCAAGGTCAGGTTTTGGGACAGACTCGATGGGCCAAAAGGTCTTTTCTGCTTCACACGATTCTGTGACTTCAACAGTAACGGCGCTGCATTGGCTGGAGAGGGCTTCAGGACATGTGAAAGATGCTGTAAAAATGTTTGTTTGCCATGGAATGGGTGGGGATTGCCTCCTCTTCCCCCCCTTTCCCCTAGATTTCTTTTCCCTGTGCGTGCCCCCTGGCGATGGTAGGTAGGGGAGCTCTGAAGGGGCCACGCAGCCTTGGAGGGAGAGCAGTGTGGGACCCAGACTGGGATGGTGAGCTCAGGCCCTGCTGTGGTGTTACAATGGCGGGCTAGCAATGGCCCTCCCTCCCACACTAACAGGGCCCCCGCACTCTCCTGCTAACAATGGCCCTCCCTCCCACACTAACAGGGCCCCCCGCTCTCTCCTGCTAGCAATGGCCCTCCCTCCCACACTAACAGGGCCCCCGCACTCTCCTGCTAGCAATGGCCCTCCCTCCCACACTAACAGGGCCCCCCGCTCTCTCCTGCTAACAATGGCCCTCCCTCCCACACTAACAGGGCCCCCGCACTCTCCTGCTAACAATGGCCCTCCCTCCCACACTAACAGGGCCCCCGCACTCTCCTGCTAACAATGGCCCTCCCTCCCACACTAACAGGGCCCCCCGCTCTCTCCTGCTAACAATGGCCCTCCCTCCCACACTAACAGGGCCCCCCGCTCTCTCCTGCTAACAATGGCCCTCCCTCCCACACTAACAGGGCCCCCCGCTCTCTCCTGCTAACAATGGCCCTCCCTCCCACACTAACAGGGCCCCCGCACTCTCCTGCTAACAATGGCCCTCCCTCCCACACTAACAGGGCCCCCGCACTCTCCTGCTAACAATGGCCCTCCCTCCCACACTAACAGGGCCCCCGCACTCTCCTGCTAACAATGGCCCTCCCTCCCACACTAACAGGGCCCCCCGCTCTCTCCTGCTAACAATGGCCCTCCCTCCCACACTAACAGGGCCCCCCGCACTCTCCTGCTAACAGTGGCCCTCCCTCCCACACTAACAGGGCCCCCCGCGCTCTCTCCTGCTCATGTGGTTCACACTGAGGACTGTGGGAAGTTCGGAGCCTCAGTATGGGGGCTGACAGTTGGAAAACATTTGGGAATCATTGTGCTAGAACCTTATTAGATTAGATTACTTACAGTGTGGAAACAGGCCCTTCGGCCCAACAAGTCCACACCGACCCGCCACCCACCCAGCCCCATTCTCCTATATTTACCCCTGCACCTAACACTGCGGGCAATTTAGCATGGCCAATTCACCTGACCCGCACATCCCTGGGCACTATGGGCTAATTACCATTGGCTAACCCACCCCAACCGGCACATCTTTGGACTGTGGGAGGAAACCGGAGCACCCGGAGGAAATCCACGCAGACACGGGGAGAACGTGCAAACTCCACACAGTCAGTCGCCTGAGGCGGGAATTGAACCCGGGTCTCTGGGGCGGTGAGGCAGCAGTGCTAACCACCGTGCCGCCCACAAGGTGCAGAAAGGAGACCATTCACCCCACTATGCCTATGCTAGCCATCACCTTCTAGCCCTGTGAACGCAGCACAATGGACAGATGAATGACAATGAGAGGAGGGATGGTTAATCCAGGATTGAAGGTGTTACATCCGAACGTGCGCAGTGTGTAAGGAATAAGCTGAATGAGCTCGTGGCGTGGTCGATGTCACGGAGACATGGCTGCAAGGGCATCAGGATTGGGGGCTGAATATTCAAGGGTATACATCCTATTGCAGAGATAGGCAGGTGGGCGCAGTGGGGTGGGGGCGAGGTTCATCAGTAAGAAATGAAATTAAGTCAATAGGAAGAATCCCCGTGGGGTCAGATGGTGGAGAATCTGTGTGGGTAGCATTGAGGAACCGCACCATGATAAAACCATACTTGGAGTTAGGTCCAGGCCTCCAAACAGGAGTCAGGAGCTGGGGCTCAAGATACCTCAGGAGATAGAACAGGTGTATAGGAAAGGCAAAGTGACAGTGATCACGGGGAACTTCGATATGAAGGTGGGCTGGGAACAGCAGGTTGGTGGTGCATTGTAAGAAAGGGAATTTGTGGGATGTCTTCAAGCCGGCCTTTTGGAGCAGGTTGTGATGGAGCCCACGAGGGAACAGGCCAGACTGTGGGATTTAGTGGGAGAAAGCCTCATTCCTGATGAAGAGCTTATGCCCGAAACGTCGACTCTCCTGTTCCTTGGATGCTGCCTGACAGGCTGTGCTTTTCCAGCACCACGCTCTCAAACACCGGATTTAGTGTTGTGCAGTGAGGCAGATGTGGTAAGGGAGCGTCAGTGAAGGAACCTTTAAGAGGCAGTGACCATAATATGATCGAGTTTACTCTGCAGTCTGAGGGGGAGAAGATAGAATCCGAGGTAACAGTATTGCAGCTGAATAAAGGCAGCGAGAGAAGCACGAGGGAGGAACTGGGTAGGACAGACTGGGAGAGGATCCTAGCAGGAAAGACCGGGGGACAGTAATGGCAGGAGTTTCTGGGAGTAACTCAGGAGACACTGCAGAGATTCATCCTGAGGGAAAAGAAGCCTGGTCCAGGGAGGATGAGGCAACTATGGCTGACTAGGGAAGTCACAGACAGCAGAAAAGCAAAAGGGAAAGCATACAATGTTGGGAAGGACCGTGGGAAACCGGAGGATTGGGAAGCTTACAAAGACCAATAGAGGAGGAAGTGAGCACTGCATTTGTTGAGTTGAGAGGGTGGTGCTGGAAAATCATGACAGGTCAGGCAGCATCCGAG
Source organism: Hemiscyllium ocellatum (assembly GCF_020745735.1). NCBI lineage: Eukaryota > Metazoa > Chordata > Chondrichthyes > Orectolobiformes > Hemiscylliidae > Hemiscyllium > Hemiscyllium ocellatum. The sequence goes on from NC_083444.1 coordinate 1,188,984, forward strand.
GATCAGGAGATTCAGCGTTTCGGCCAAGAGCCCTTCATCAGAAATGAGAGCATGGCCCAAGGTGGTGGGGGCTGAGAGATGAATGGGAGGAGGGTGGGGCTGGGTGGGAAGGGAGCTGAGAGTGCAATAGGTGGATGGAGGTGGGGGGAATGGTGATAGGTCAGAGGGAAGGGCGGAACCGATAGATTGGAAGGCAGATTGACATGTAGGACAGGTCATGAGGACAGTGCTGAGCCGGAAGGTTGGAACTGGGGTAAGGTGGGGGGGAGGGGAAATGAGGAAACTGGTGAAATCCACAATCCACAGCGGGATTGGAGGGTCCCAAGGTGGAAGATACAGCATTCTTCCTCCAGGCAGCAGGTGGTTAGGGTTTTGCAATGGAGGATGTGTTTGTCCACAGAGTAGTGAGGTTGATTGGTGCATTTAGTTATGGTACATTTCAGGGAACATCTCTAGGATACCCGCACTGACCAACCCGCACTGACCAACCCGCACTGACCAACCCGCACTGACCAACCCACACTGACCAACCCGCACTGACCAACCCGCACTGACCAACCCCACTGCCCTGTGGCTGTACACTGTTCAAATTCTTTAGGAAGTAATGAGCAGGGTAGACCAAGGAGAGCCAATGGATGTTACCTACCTGGACTTCAGGGAGGCCTCTGACAAGCTGCCGCACAGGAAGTTACTGAGTAAGATAAGGGCCCCAGGGTATCAGAGGCAAGGTGCCAGCATGGATAGAAGCCTGGCTGTCTGACAGGAAGCAGAGAGTGGGGATAAAAGGCTCCTTCTCAGGATGGGACTGGGTGACAAGTGATATTCCACAAAGGTCAGTGTTGGGGCCACAACGTTTCACTTTAAACATTAATGATCTGGATGAAGGAACTGAGAGCATTCTGGCGAAGTTTGCGGATGATACAAAGACAGGTAGAGGGACAGGTAGCATTGAGGAGGCAGGGAGGCTGCAGGAGGATTTGGACAGGTTAGGAGAGTGGGCAAAGAAGTGGCAGATGGAATGCAATGTGGGAAAGTATGAGGTCATACACTTGGATGGGAAGAATAGAGACATGGACTGTTTTCGAAATGGGGAGAAAATTCAGAAATCTGAAGTGCAATGAGACTCGGGGAGTCCTAGTCCAGGATTCTCTCAGGGTAAACCTGCAGGCTGAGTCAGTAATTAGGAAGGCAAACCAATGATGGCATTTATTTTGAGAGGAGTTAAATATAAGCAGGGATGTAGTTCTGAGGCTGTATAAGGCTCTGGTCAGACCACATTTGGAGTATTGTGCTCAGTTTTGGGCTCCGTGTCTCAGGGAGGATGTACTGATCCTGGAGAGTGCTCAGAGGAGGTTCACGAGAATGGTCCCAGGAACGAAAAGCTTAACATCTGAGGAATGTCTGAGGACTCTGGGTCTATATTCCATGGAGTTTGGAAGGATGGGGTGGGGGGATCTAATTGAAACATACAGAACACTGAATGGCCTGGACAGAGAGGATGCTGGGAAGCTGTTTCCATCGGTAGGAGAGACTCAGACCCGAGTAAAGGGAAGACCTTTTAGAATGGACAGAAGGAGAACCATCTTCAGCCAGAGAGTGGGGAATCGATGGGATTCACTGCCACAGAGAGCTGTAGAGGCCAGACCATCGAGTATATTTAAGACGGAGATAGATAAGGTCTTAATTGTCAAGGGGATCAAAGGTTATGGGGAGAAAGCGGGAAAATAGAGATGAGAAAGCTATCAGCCATGATGGGCGGAACGGCCTAACTTCTGCTCCCATGTCTTGTGGTCCACTTTCCCATTCAAGGATATCTCTGTTCCCCTTTTGGAAGTTCCTGTTGAATCCCTTCCCTCTTCAGCAGCACGTTTCCAGATCGCAACAACTTATCTGGCCAGAGAAACAAACACTCTCTATCCTCTCTCTCATCAGTCGTCCTAAATCTACTTGGTCCTGCCTCCTGGACAGAGTGAATCTTTGTTCCCCCCTTTATTCTCCCACCCCCAGCTCCCTGTCCAATCACTTGGAGCCCTCCTCCTTCTCTCAGCAGCTGATGGGAGGGAGAATTCAGCGACTAGTCCTTTGGTGAATTCCTGTCCCACAGCGATACAGAGACATGGAAGGGGCGATTCTGTTGGACAAGATGCTTGATTGTTGAGGTTAATGGAAAGACAATGGAGCTCAAGAGAACAGAATGGCCACATTGATGGTGCTGCCCTGTGTGACTCAGTGGGAGCTGGTGCCTGGGAGGGGGAAGTCTCGGTAGATTCTGCTGAACATCTCAACTCTGTTCCAGTTCTATATTGGCTGTTGGTCTGATGCCAGGGAATCAGCTGATGGGGGTTAGAATGGCGTTGATAGCTCCTGGGTAATGTGCCTTCTGGGAACTCGGAGCCCCGCAGTTGGATGAAGTGTGGGCTGACCCGGCTATGTTCACCTTCAGGGAGTTAGCTCAAGCCTCTGGCTCTTGGAGCGGATTCAGGAGGAGGGGAGGAGGCACATAGAAATGATCCACCGTAGGCAAAGTATTGTTCAATTGGAAACAGGTTCGAGGAAGGACTGGCCAGCACGGTGGCACTGTGGTTAGCACTGTTACCTCACAGCGCCAGGGATCTGAGTTCAATTCCAGCCTCAAGTGCCTGACTGTGTGGAGTTTGCACATTCTCCCCGTGTCTGTGTGGGTTTCCTCTGGGTGCTCCGGTTTCCTCCCACAGTCCAAAGATGTGCAGGTTAGGGTGGGTTGGCCATGGGAAATTGTCCCATAGTGTCCAGGGATGTGCAGGTTAGGGTGGGATTGGCCATGGGAAATTGTCCCCTAGTGCCCAGGGATGTGCAGGTTAGGGTGGGATTGGCCATGGGAAATTGTCCCATAGTGCCCAGGGATGTGCAGGTTAGGGTGGATTGGCCATGGGAAATTGTCCCATAGTGCCCAGGGATGTGTAGGTTAGGGTGGGATTGGCCATGGGAAATTGTCCCATAGTGCCCAGGGATGTGTAGGTTAGGGTGGGATTGGCCATGGGAAATTGTCCCATAGTGCCCAGGGATGTGTAGGTTAGGGTGGGATTGGCCATGGGAAATTGTCCCATAGTGCCCAGGGATGTGTAGGTTAGGGTGGGATTGGCCATGGGAAATTGTCCCATAGTGTCCAGGGATGTGCAGGTTAGGGTGGGATTGGCTATGGGAATTTGTCCCGTAGTGTCCAGGGATATGCAGGTTAGGGTGGATTGGCTATGGGAAATTGTCCCATAGTGTGCAGGGTAGGTGGGTTGGCCACAGAGAAATGCAGGGTGATAGGGTAAGGAGCTGGATTTGGTTCTGGCTGGGACGCTGTTCGGTGGTACGTGTATGGAATGAGCTGCCAGAGGATGTGGTGGAGGCTGGTACAGTTACAGCATTTAAAAGGCTTCTGGATGGATATATGAAGAGGAAGTGTTTGGAGGAAGATGGGCCAAATGGGGCTAGATTCGGTTGGGAAGATCTGGTCAGCATGGACTGAAGGGTCTGTTTCCGTGCCGTCTGACTCTACGGCTCTAGGGAATGTGGAGGCACAGCTTGGGGCAGAGGAGACTGAGGGGCAGATCTAACCAAAGTACCCAAGGCGATAAATCGCTTGGATTGCAGTAAGTGAGGCAGGAGACTTGGGAAGTGGAGCGACACAGATTGCAGGAAGGTGGGAGAAGGAACTCCTCAAACTGGAGAGTAAAATGTCCTCCGTCAAACAAGGGGCTGAATTGTGATTGGTTTGGGAAAGGATATTGAGGGATATGAAGCAGGGGAGGGGCGCAAAATGGAGTGAGATTGTCTTAACTGGAGAGTGCAGTCATCTTGAGGGGACTAGAATGGCCCCCTCATGTTCTGAACATTTCCTGATATATTCCCGAGCATTAATTCCTTTGGCACTGTGTGGCAATGTTCCGTTGCCCTGGTGTGTAGCTTTGCTCGGGATCCTGACCTGAATCCTTTCCCAGTGTTCTGTGCTCAGCTTAGCTACTGTCCATCAGGTGGGATATTAACCCTCACTTGGATGCAGAAGGTCTGAGGGACAGCAGAGGAGGCATCTTTCTAGTGTTTGGGGCCAGTGTTTTCACCTTGACTGACATCGCCACAAAGTAAGTGACTGCTGTTGGTGGGATTTTCCTGTGCACAGACCGGCCATTTCTGTTCCTGCATTTGAGGAGTGTTTCCAGTGGAACTCGGAGGTGTACAGAGGGAAGCGATTACCGCTACAAGTAATGCACGTCCCCCTTTAGTATCCCCTTGTGTTTGGATTGAGAGTGTGCGGTTACCAGTAACCATTCGGGTGACGAGGGAAAGGGACTGGCTGACCTGAGGGAGGGGTAAGGCTATGTCTGAAGGCAAAAACGTCTCCATTAAACGCTACCTGGCAAACTCTGCTTTGAAAGCCTGTGCAGAAATGGGTCATGTGGGATTGTGTTTCAGTCTTTATTAGTGAGGGTTTCAATTCTTCACAATGAATTTGTAATGATGCTAGCCTGCTGGGAAATAGGAAGACAGAGTTGAGGATATAACTTCACTAGTTATGCAGTCATAAGGAGGAAAATATCGTTTTCACTTTGTTACTTTGGAGAGCACAGATGTATCATAAAATCTATTACTGCAATCTTTATACTTGCACCCAACCCTTTAAAGGAAATATTAGACCAATTCACACAAATATTTAGCTGCCCACTGCTTCTAATACTTTGCTCAGATCATAATGACCGACTACAGTTGTTGGTGTCTGCCATGGCTAACAACATCTCACTGACTCAGACCTGACTGACATGGTCCTGGTATCAGGTTCCAAATATCCCACCGACCCACCACAGTGCTGAGGGAGTGGGCACTGTCGGAGGGTCAGTGCTGAGGGAGTGCTGTTCTGTCGGAGGGTCAGTGCTGAGGGAGTGGGCACTGTCAGAGGGTCAGTGCTGAGGGAGTGCTGTTCTGTCGGAGGGTCAGTGCTGAGAGAGTGGGCACTGTCGGAGGGTCAGTGCTGATGGAGTGCCGCACTGTCGGAGGGTCAGTGCTGAGGGAGTGGGCACTGTCGGAGGGTCAGTGCTGAGGAAGTGGGCACTGTCGGAGGGTCAGTGCTGAGGGAGTGGGCACTGTCGGAGGGTCAGTGCTGAGGGAGTGCTGCACTGTCAGGGGGTCTGTGCTGAGGGAGTGCCGCACTGCCAGAGGGTCAGTGCTGAGGGAGTGGGCACTGTCGGGGGGTCAGTGCTGAGGGAGAGGGCACTGTCGGAGGGTCTGTGCTGAGGGAGTGCCGCACTGCCAGAGGGTCAGTGCTGAGGGAGTGGCGCACTGTCGGAGGGTCAGTGCTGAGGGAGAGGGCACTGTCGGAGGGTCAGTGCTGAGAGAGTGCTGCACTGTCGGAGGGTCAGTGCTGAGGGAGAGGGCACGGTCGGAGGGTCAGTGCTGAGGGAGTGCTGCACTGTTGGAGGGTCAGTGCTGAGGGAGTGTGCACTGTCGGAGGGTCAGTGCTGAGGGAGTGCCGCACTGTCGGAGGGTCAGTGGTGAGGGAGTGGGCACTGTCGGAGGGTCAGTGCTGAGGGAGAGGGCACGGTCGGAGGATCAGTGCTGAGGGAGTGGGCACTGTCGGAGGGTCAGTGCTGAGGGAGTGCTGCACTGTTGGAGGGTCAGTGCTGAGGGAGTGCTGCACTGTCGGAGGGTCAGTGCTGAGGGAGTGCCGCACTGTCGGAGGGTCAGTGGTGAGGGAGTGCCGCACTGTTGGAGGGTCAGTGCTGAGGGAGAGGGCACGGTCGGAGGATCAGTGCTGAGGGAGTGGGCACTGTCGGAGGGTCAGTGCTGAGGGAGTGGGCACTGTCGAAGGGTCAGTGCTGAGGGAGTGGGCACTGTCGGAGGGTCAGTGCTGAGGGAGTGCTGCACTGTTGGAGGGTCAGTGCTGAGGGAGTGTGCACTGTCGGAGGGTCAGTGCTGAGGGAGTGTGCACTGTCGGAGGGTCAGTGCTGAGGGAGTGCCGCACTGTCGGAGGGTCAGTGCTGAGGGAGTGCCGCACTGTCGGAGGGTCAGTGCTGAGGGAGTGCCGCACTGTCGGAGGGTCAGTGCTGAGGGAGTGCCGCACTGTCGGAGGGTCAGTGCTGAGGGAGTGCCGCACTGTCGGAGGGTCAGTGCTGAGGGAGTGTGCACTGTCGGAGGGTCAGTGCTGAGGGAGTGCCGCACTGTCGGAGGGTCAGTGCTGAGGGAGTGCTGCACTGTCAGGGGGTCTGTGCTGAGGGAGTGCCGCACTGTCGGAGGGTCAGTGCTGAGGGAGTGCCGCACTGTCGGAGGGTCAGTGCTGAGGAACGGTACAATGTCACAATGAGACTAGTGTTTAATCCCAGACTTTTGTTGAGTTTGAATGTCACCTGTGTCATGGTGGGGATTAATCTGTGTCCCTCAAACATGAGCCTGTGGTTGGGGAGTCCCTGCCCGGTGACAATACTGCGCTGCTGCCTACATTCCCAGAGAGAGTGGCAGTGTCAGGGAGAGCTGCAAATGGGAGACCGGGATGGGATAGGAAATGGGCAGAGAGGGAGAGTGGACTCAGTGTGGGAGGGAGGCAGTGTGGGGGTGAAGCGAGCCAATCTGGGGGGCGGGAGGGGTAGAGAGGCAGTGTGGGGGGCGGGAGGGGTAGAGAGGCAGTGTGGGGGGTCGGAGGGAGCAAGGAAGTGTTGGAGGGGAGTGAAGGAGAGTTGGAGGGAGATTGAGGGGAGGCTGAAGCATCGCAGCCGAGTTATGTGAGGGAGAATGCAGTCGAGGTGAGTGAGAGTGCGGAGCAAGGGGAAAGATTGCCAGAAAGGATGGGGTTTTGAATTGGGGTTGGTCAGGGAAAGTCAGGAGGGAGGGGGTTTGGAAGGTGAGGGAGGGGCGAGGCATCAGGAGGCCTGGGGCTTCAGGAGGGAGTCAGCACCGCGAATGGCCAACATGAGCTCTGCAGCTTCCTTTCAGGGCATCTGGGTCCCAGAGCTGGGGCTGAACCCCTCGTTGCTTCCCCCAGGTAATGAACACTGTCACTCCCTCTCTCAGACTCCATGTTCCCCCGACTCCTTCGGGATAGGTGTGCACTAACTGGACAGTGCTTCACAGCGTGCCATCTCACCACACGCACCCAGCTGGGAGCCGAGGGCATACACCTGGCTGCAACTTTGTACCAGCCCCTGCATTAGAGTCATCGGACAAGCCATTCGAAACTGTCGGTCCCTTCAGAGCACATTCAGTGTGGAGTGAGAGGGTCAGTCAGGCTATATCCTGCACAACAGCCCTGGATTTAGACCAGTATTGTCATAGAGACATACAGCATCGAAACAGCCCAACTCGTCCATCCCGACCAGATATTCTCAATTAATCTAGTCCCACCTGCCAGCATTTGAGCCATATCCCTCCAAACCCTTCCTATTCGTATACCCATCCAGATGCCTCTTAAATGTAATTGTACCAGCCTCCACCAGTCCCTCTGGCAGCTCATTCCATACACACACTACCCTCTGCGTGAAAAAGTTGCCCCTTAGGTCTCTTTTATATCTTTCCCCTCTCACCTTTAACCTATGCCCTCTGGTTTCAGACTCCCCTACCCTGGGAAAAAGACCTTGTCTATTTACCCTATCCATTCCCCTCATGATTTTATAAACCTCTGTAAGGTCACCCCTCAGCCTCCGACACTCCAGGGAAAACAGCCCCAGCCTGTTCAGCCTCTCCCTGTAGCTCAAGCCCTCCAACCCTGGCAACATCCTTGTAAATCTTTTCTGAACCCTTTTAAGGTTCACAACATCCTTCCTCTTGCAGGGGGACCAGAATTGAACGCAGTATTCCAAAAGTGGCCAAACCAATGTCCTGTACAGCTACAGCATGACCTGCCAACTCCTGTACTCAGAACAATGGCGGCAAGCAAACCAAATGTTTCCTTCACCACTCTGTCTACTTGCAACTCCACTTTCTTGCCTTAGCGAGAGAGAGAGAGAGAGAGAGAGTGTTGGGGGGGGAAGCAGCTAAGCCCCATGCATTCAGGAAAACCAATTTCTCTGGGTCGTATTTGACAGTAATTTGATGGGAAGCCTCAGGTTTATTCCTGTCCCAGTGAGCAGCACGTCGCTGAAAGCAGCTCAAGTCAGGCTTCTGAAAACCCAGGCCTTTGTTGTCATGGAAACAGGCATCCTTGAAAACTAATTTAACAATCCTTCCCCTCGCTCTTCCACCCACGCTTAATGTAAATGGATTTCCTACAAAGCTTTTCCACCTGAATCTTTAAGGGGGACTAACAGATTAATCAGTTGCTAGCCAATTCTGTCAGGAGGGGGCTTCTTCTTTTCTGAGCTAATCTAAATTTATTTTTGGGTATGTTCCTGGCATCTGTCCCTGCCTGGCCGACTGTCCGTCTGCTTCTCTGCTGGCAGGTCAGGCCTTAATGGTTAAATGTTCTTGGGCCAGTGAACTGACCCCTTCCTGCAGGAGACACCGTCACATCACCTGCTCCCTTCAGACAACTCGCTCTAACCCAGGGATCACTGGGCAGTGATCAGGAGCAGGGACCCTGCCTGATTTCCCCCCTCTCTCTCTAACCCAGGGAATACTGGGCAGTGATCAGGAGCAGGAACCCTGGCTAATTTCCTCTCTCTCTCTCTAACCCAGGGATCACTGGATAGTGATCAGGAGCAGGATCCCTGGCTGATTTCCCCTCTCCCTCTCTGTCTAACCCAGGGATCACTGGGCAGTGATCAGGAGTAGGAACCCTGGCTGATTTCCTCCCTCTCTCTCTAATCCAGGGATCACTGGACAGTGATCAGGAGCAGGAACCCTGGCTGATTTCCCCTCTCTCTCTCTCTCTCTAACCCAGGGATCACTGGGCAGTGATCAGGAGCAGGAACCCTGGCTGATTTCCCCCCCCCCCCCTCTCTCTCTAACCCAGGGATCACTGGGCAGTGATCAGGAGCAGGAGATTTTTTCTGGATGAGAGGTACCAAGGATTTGCCCCTCCCCGGGTGTCCTGCTGAAATAGTGTGAGAGAGGGACAGTGTGCTGAGGAGGTATTTATCTGTAAGCTGTCAGGGTGGGTGTTGAATGATGATTTATTTTGGAGGTTGGTTTCTGTGGGAATACAGAATGTTTGAGTGTTTCCGAATGGGGAGGTTTTGTTGGGATTGAATGGCAGGATTGTGACCAGCTGTCTGTGGAGATTCATTGACACCTCTCACCTGAGGGTGATGTCTGGAGATGGTGTTCTCACAGCTCCAGCAGTGACAGAGACAGATCAGCCTTGTGTTAGCGAGTTCTGCATTGTCAGTGAGAGTTTACAACAAGGTGTGAGAACACAGCACGACCTCAGAGTTAGCTCGGTCACAAGCTTTCAGCTTAGCTCATCTTACCTGCCTGGACTGTCAGGAGGGTATTATAATGTACTCAGCAGGATTGACTCTCCGAAAGTGCTGTACTCCCTCAGCACTGACCCTCCGACAGTGCGGTACTCCTTCAGCACTGACCCTCCGACACTGCAGCACTCCCTCAGCACTGACCCTCCGACAGTGCGGCACTCCTTCAGCACTGACCCTCTGACAGTGCGCACTCCCTCAGCACTGACCCTCCGACAGTGCGGCACCCTCTCAGCACTGACCCTCCGACAGTGCGGCACCCCCTCAGCACTGACCCTCTGACAGTGCAGCACTCCCTCAGCACTGACCCTCTGACAGTGCGGCACCCCCTCAGCACTGACCCTCTGAAAGTTTACAGTAAACTGTTGAAGGTCAGGTGAAAAGCTGCAACCATAGACCAGCATTTCCATCTGGAGCGGAGGGTTCAATCCGGTGGAGATTCCCAGTATCCCCCTGTTACATTCCTCTTTTGGGACACCTATTGAAAGGGGTGAAGATGTTGTAGCTCCTGTCTCTGACCCTCTGATGCAGGGCTGAGGGGGAATGCATAGGAACGTGGGCATTGAGATGCAGTCGGTCGGTCAGTCTTTAACCTGTGTGGATTCACTTTGTCCCAGTGTTGTTATTGACGCACACACCACTGCGAGTCTTTTCTCCTGCCACGTCAGGCTTGTAGGTGATCATTAACAATGCCACGGTCATGGGGAAATGGTCACTTACAGGGGAGAGGGGAAAGGAATATAGAGGGGGAATGATGGATAGATAGAATGAGATAGAAAGAGTGAGAGGGTGAATGATACATAGAGCAAGAGAGTGAGTGAGAAGTGCACATGACCCACACGAGACTCCCCCAGCAGGTGCTCTCCTCCCAGCTCTGAGACGGTAGGTGAGCCCTGGGTGGGCAGGGCAAGTGCCTCAGGGATACCCTCAAGGCCTCCCATGGTGAGGTGCAGCATTCCCACTGACACCTGGGAATCCCTGGCCCGAGACTGTCCAAAGTGGAGAAGGAGCATCCAGGCACCAAGCGAAAACAGGGAAAAGAAGGTGGTGCCTCACCAGCAGCGCACCCACTCCCTTCCCATGACCACCATCTGCCCCCCAGTGTAACACAGCCTGCGGCCTGTACCCCCCAGTGTAACACAGCCTGCGGCCTGTGCCCCCCAGTGTAACAGAGCCTGCGGCCTGTACCCCCCAGTGTAACAGAGCCTGCGGCCTGTGCCACCCCAGTGTAACAGAGCCTGCGGCCTGTACCCCCCAGTGTAACAGAGCCTGCGGCCTGTGTCCCCCAGTGTAACAGAGCCTGCGGTCTGTGCCCCCCATTGTAACAGAGCCTGCGGCCTGTGCCCCCCAGTGTAACAGAGCCTGCGGCCTGTGCCCTCCAGTGTAACAGAGCCTGCGGCCTGTGCCCCCCAGTGTAACAGAGCCTGCGGCCTGTACCCCCCAGTGTAACAGAGCCTGCGGCCTGTACAACATCCACGGACTCCCCCTGGGAGGGGAGGAGAGTCATCCTCGTCTGTGAGGGACCACCGATGAATGATGATATATAGTGTGAAAATTGAGTGATACCTCGATAGAGTTACAGAGATGTACAGCACGGAAACAGACCCTTCGGCCCAACCCATCCATGCTGATCAGATATCCCAACCTCATCTAGTTCCACTTGCTAGCACTTGGCCCATATCCCTCCAAACCCTTCCTATTTATATACCCATCCAGATGCCTTTTAAATGTTGTAATTGTACCAGCCTCCACCACTTCCTCTGGCAGCTCATTCCATACACGTACCACCCTCTGGGGGAAAACATACCTCAGGTCCCTTTTAAATCCTTTCCATCTCAGCTTAAACCTATGCCCCTCTAGTTTTGGATTCCCCTACACTGGTGAAAAGACTTTGTCTATTTATCCTATCCATGCCCCTCATGATTTTATAAACCTCTATAAGGTCACCCCTCAGCCTCCGACACTCCAGGGAAAACAGCCCCAGCCTGTTCAGCCTCTCCCTGTAGCTCAGATCCTCCAACCCTGGCAACATCCTTGTAAATCTTTTCTGAACCCTTTCAAGTTTCACGACATCCTTCCTATAGGTAGCTTGATGGAGTTAAACATCACACACCCCCCAGGTTATAGTCCAACAGGATTAATTGGAAGCACACTAGCTTTCGGAGCATCACTCCTTCATCAGGTGGTTGTGGAGAGTAAGGTTGTCACAACTTTATACTCCACAACCACCTGATGCAGGAACAGCGCTCCGAAAGCTAGTGTGGTTCCAATTAATCCTGTTGGATTATAACCTGGGGGGTGTGTGATGTTTAACCTTGTACACCCCAGTCCAACACCAGCAAATCCAAATCTTGATGAGTTAGTGACAGATCGAGTAACAGAGTGGGATGAAGAGGAGCTAGGATGAGACTGGTGTTGAATAGAAACACAACATGGAGCAGTTGGGCTGAATGGCCTATTTCTGTGTGTGTAAAGGTCAATGCAGGTGACGATAATGGTCGCCCTGACTAAAGGACCAAAGTGCATTGGCTGGCTCCCTGAGTGACAGAGACTAATTGTTATTGAGCAGAAATGTTAATTATTGCCATGAACCTAACTGGGCCCTTAATCCAGTTATCCATCCTGTCAAACAACCCATCTCCCCTGTGGCACTTCATGGTAACTATGGAGTAACCATGGATACTGTTCCCTTAGAGACTGGTCTTGAAAGAGTGCCGAATTCCAGCCGATGTCAGGGGAGTCCAATCAATTTCTTTTCAATGGAAGTAAATGTTGTGGCTGTTCCACTGGGAGTTCTTCCAAAAGACATTGACTTCCGGATCAAATATTCCTGTTAAATAAAAAGTCGAGATTCCAATTTCATTTTCTCTTTCCTTACAATGCTCTGCCTCTGCTCCCAGATGGATCTCCCCCTTGTCCAGTGACGTTGACCTCTGTTGGGGGATGGAGTGATTTCTTGCTTTCCTTCCATCCCACAGTTACTGTCTCATATCCCATCTCTTCCATTCCCTCTTTGCCTCTCTGTTTTCTGGTTCAGTTTGCCTTGCACTTGGTGAATCTCTCTCCCTCTCTGTTCCCCTCTCTTTCACTTTATCGTTCTTTCTATTACAAGCCAATGATCTATTTATTTTCTGGATTTGTTCCTTTCTTGATCGCGTTGTCCTTTCTTTTGTTTCTGTACCCTCCTTCCTCTCTCCTTCCTGTCACTTTTCTGCCACCTTCTCTATCTACCTTTCCACACGTTGTCAATAAATCTGTCTCGCTCCTGCCTCTCATCGCCTGGCTTCAACTTCCCTCCAGCCTGGCAACTCTGTCAGACTTAGAACACAGAACATTTCAGTGTAGTACAGGCCCTTCTGCCCTGGATGTTGCGTTGACCTGTGAAACCGATCTGAAGCCCATCTAACCTATACTATCCTATTCCCATCCATGTGCCTATCCAATGACCATTTAAGTGACTGTAAAGTTGGTGCCCTGTTGCAGGTAGGATATTCCAGGCCGTGACTACTCTTTGAGTAAAGGAACTACCCCTGATAGCTGTCCTGTATCTATCACCCCTCAAAGCCATGTCCCCTCGTGTTAGCCATCACCATCTGAGGAAAATGGCTCTCACTGCCCGCCCAATCTAACCCTCTGCTTATCTTATGTGTCTCAATTAAGTCACCCCTCAACCTTCTCTCTCCAATGAAAACAGCCTCAAGTCCCTCAACCTTTCCTTGTAAAACTTTCCCTCCATACCAGGCCTAGTAAACCTGAACTCTGACCCTTTCTAGACTTGCCTCCTCCTAGCCTTCATTGAGGTTGGGGTTTTGGCAGCTTTGAGATTTACCAGCTTCGTCTCTGTCACCCAAGGCTGGGAGGTGAACCCACGAACTACGGCCTGAGAGTTCATTAAAGGAGATTTGGCTTTGCTTAAAACTGGCAACTGCGAACGTGACCCATAACCACAGCGGTGAACCCACGACCTCTGCGATTCAAGGTCACCGGTGAGAAGGGTTTCAGTCCAGCGTCTCTGTGGTCTGAGGGCAGGAGCTGAGGGGCTGAATAGTCAGAGGAATCTGACAAACAGCAGGTTCAGCCCTGATGTGGGGAGGTCAGTCAGAACGCAGCAGGGGTGGAGGGGTCAGGACTAATTTATTTGCAGACTGTGAATTTTCAGGAGTGCGTCATCACACAGTGAGCACCTTTGTCGTCACTGCTGAAGGTTTTGTGTGTTTTGTGCTGGCCACAGCGAGGCGAGGGCATCAGGAATCTCAGCGAAACGGGAACAATTGTCTTCATCTCTGCGCAACTGAGAAAGGGCAGGAGGGATGGTGCACCGGGAGAACTGGGCGCTAATGAGATACAGAGAAGGAAGCAAATGGCAGTGAGACAGTTTCACCAGGTAGCCCAACATTCACGTGGGCAGCACTTGGTAATATTAATCCGAGATACTGTCACCACCGGAGCAGAATGGGGGTCGGAAATTCAGAAATGTCCACAGATATGGCGCAGAGTTAATACCATCGGAGTTGGTGGGGCTGGGGTTTCAGCTGTGAGGTGGGCAGCTCATTCCTCCCATAAGGGAGAGCGGGAAGGTGTACCCTCTGGCTGGGGGTGGGTGGGAAAGTGTACCCTCTGGCTGTGGGTGGGTAGGAAGGTGTACCCTCTGGCTGTGGGTGGGTGGGAAGGTGTACCCTCTGGCTGTAGGTGGGTGGGAAGGTGTACCCTCTGGCTGTAGGTGGGTGGGAAGGTGTACCCTCTGGCTGTAGGTGGGCGGGAAGGTGTACCCTCTGGCTGTAGGTGTGTGGGAAGGTGTACCCTCTGGCTGTAGGTGGGTGGGAAGGTGTACCCTCTGGTTGTAGGTGTGTGGGAAGGTGTACCCTCTGGCTGTAGGTGGGTGGGAAGGTGTACCCTCTGGCTGTAGGTGTGTGGGAAGGTGTACCCTCTGGTTGTAGGTGTGTGGGAAGGTGTACCCTCTGGCTGTAGGTGGGCAGGAAGGTGTACCCTCTGGCTGTAGGTGGGCGGGAAGGTGTACCCTCTGGCTGAGGGAGAATGGGAATGTTTACCTGTATACTCAGCTCTGCCGTCTTTGAGAGAGCCACCACAGGCCTCTGCTTCCCTCTCTATCGTCCATCTCAGTCACCCGCGGATGACGACACGTTTTATCGTGCTTTTTGTTCAAGCTTTGTATAACAGCAACTTTCAAACTGCACCGTCCCACGTGTCATCACCCAGACCACATTTGCACACTCCAGCCCTGACACCCCCTCCCTATCTCTGTAACCCCTCCAGCCCCTACACCCCCTCCCTATCTCTGTAACCCCCTCCAGCCCCTACACCCCCTCCCTATCTCTGTAACCCCACCAGCCCCTACACCCCCTCCCTATCTCTGTAACCCCCTCCAGCCCCTACACCCCCTCCCTATCTCTGTAACCCCTCCAGCCCCTACACCCCCTCCCTATCTCTGTAACCCCCTCCAGCCCCTACACCCCCTCCCTATCTCTGTAACCCCACCAGCCCCTACACCCCCTCCCTATCTCTGTAACCCCCTCCAGCCCCTACACCCCCTCCCTATCTCTGTAACCCCCTCCAGCCCCTACACCCCCTCCCTATCTGTGTAGCCCCCTCCAATTCCGGCCCTTTGACCATCCCTGAATTCCCACCAGTGGGAACTGTTCCTTTAACTGCCTGGCTCCTGAGACCTGGGGGTTTCTGAAGCCATTACACCACTCACTCTCTGACTTCACCCTGCTCCTTTCAGTGTTGAGACATTTGATTATGTTAAAGGCTCTATATAAATCTGTGTTGTTGTTGCTCTAGCAAGAACTAATTTGCAACTCTGGCCAGTGAGTTATGTACTTCTCTTTGAAGATAAATAATTCCTGCTGATGGATTAGTCTTCAGCATCCTGTCTAATTAAGGTCAGAACATCTTATGAGTTGGTTTGCCTTGGGATTCAGCTGCCCTCCCAGGGATTCCTGATTGGCAATTCCCAGCGGAGAGTGTCTGTAAGGTCAGGGCTGCAGGGAGCTCGGGTTTCTAGTCCGTTTCAACTGGCAACTCATCAAGGCTGGCATTTTGATTGTATTGTGAGGTGGATGAAAATCTCCCCACCCCCCACCCCTCAGCCTGTCCGAGGTTAGGGCTGCAGGAACAGTGATGTACTAGCAGTGCAGTCTGATGTGACTGTGTGTGTGTGTGTCTGTGTGTGCCTTACTGTTCCTGTGTGTGTGTATGTGTGTGTGTGTGTGTTCTATGTCTGTGTGTGCCTTGCTGTTCCTGTGTGTGTCTGTCTGTGTGTGCCTTGCTGTTCCTCTGTGTGTGTCTGTGTGTGTCTGTGTGTGTGTGTGTGTGTGTGTTCTGAGTCTGTGTGTGCCTTGCTGTTCCTGTGTGTGTCTGTGTATGTCTGTGCCTTGCTGTTCCTGTGTGTGTCTGTGTCTGTGTGTGCCTTGCTGTTCCTCTGTGTGTGTCTGTATGTGTGTGTGTGTGTGTGTGTGTGTGTGTATGATACAGCATGGTCTCAGTGAGGTTGCGTTGTGAATATTGTGCCCACATCCCCAGTCAATGGGGTTGACGATGAGCCTGTGAACTGTCCTGTATTTCTCGCCTCGATCTAGAGTCCTGTTCACTGAGACAGTCTCATTGAAATGGATTTTTAATAGCAGGCTGTTATACTGAGGCATCTGCAAATGATTCATGCTGAGAGTTATTCTGTGAATGGGAGGGAGTGCTGATATTCAGGAGAGTACAGGAAGGGCAGGATCCCACAGACAGCATCCTGCTGGTGCCAGTAATTGATCTCAGAAAGACAGAATTTGAATTCCTGCTGCATTTATCGGAGCCTTGACTCTTCACAGAGTGCTCCAGAACTGACAAAATGCTGAAAAGAAACACCCCGGAATGGGAATAATGTAGGAACACAACAAGATCCCAATCCGACTTGTTTATTTGTCCATTCATACAATGTGGCCATCTGTGTCAAGGTCAGCATTTGTCACAGTGCCCACTCCCTCAGCACTGACCCTCCAACAGTGCCCACTCCCTCAGCACTGACCCTCCCACAGTGCCCACTCCCTCAGCACTGACGCTCCGACAGTGCCCACTCCCTCAGCACTGACCCTCCAACAGTGCCCACTCCCTCAGCACTGACCCTCCCACAGTGCCCACTCCCTCAGCACTGACCCTCCGACAGTGCCCACTCCCTCAGCACTGACCCTCCAACAGTGCCCACTCCCTCAGCACTGACCCTCCCACAGTGCCCACTCCCTCAGCACTGACGCTCCGACAGTGCCCACTCCCTCAGCACTGACCCTCCGACAGTGCCCACTCCCTCAGCACTGACCCTCCCACAGTGCCCACTCCCTCAGCACTGACGCTCCGACAGTGCCCACTCCCTCAGCACTGACCCTCCGACAGTGCCCACTCCCTCAGCACTGACGCTCCGACAGTGCCCACTCCCTCAGCACTGACCCTCCCACAGTGCCCACTCCCTCAGCACTGACGCTCCGACAGTGCCCACTCCCTCAGCACTGACCCTCCAACAGTGCCCACTCCCTCAGCACTGACCCTCCCACAGTGCCCACTCCCTCAGCACTGACGCTCCGACAGTGCCCACTCCCTCAGCACTGACCCTCCGACAGTGCCCACTCCCTCAGCACTGACGCTCCGACAGTGCCCACTCCCTCAGCACTGACCCTCCCACAGTGCCCACTCCCTCAGCACTGACGCTCCGACAGTGCCCACTCCCTCAGCACTGACCCTCCGACAGTGCCCACTCCCTCAGCACTGACCCTCCGACAGTGCCCACCCCCCTCAGCACTGACCCTCTGACAGTGCCCACTCCCTCAGCACTGACCCTCCGACAGTGCCCACTCCCTCAGCACTGACCCTCCGACAGTGCCCACTCTCTCAGCACTGACCCTCCGACAGTGCCCACTCCCTCAGCACTGACCCTCCGACAGTGCCCACTCCCTCAGCACTGACCCTCCAACAGTGCCCACTCCCTCAGCACTGACCCTCCGACAGTGCAGCACTCCCTCAGCACTGACCCTCCGACAGTGCCCACTCCCTCAGCACTGACCCTCCGACAGTGCCCACTCCCTCAGCACTGACTCTCCGACAGTGCGGCACTCCCTCAGCACTGACCCTCCGACAGTGCTCACCCCCTCAGCACTGACCCTCCGACAGTGGAGCACTCCATCAGCACTGACCCTCCGACAGTGCGGCACTCCCTCAGCACTGACCCTCTGACAGTGCGGCACTCCCTCAGCACTGACCCTCTGACAGTGCCCACTCCCTCAGCACTGACCCTCCGACAGTGTCCACTCCCTCAGCACTGAACCCCTGACAATGCCCACTCCCTCAGCACTGACCCTCTGACAGTGCCCACTCCCTCAGCACTGACCCTCCGACTGTGCCCACTCCCTCAGCACTGACCCTCCGACAATGCAGCACTCCCTCAGCACTGACCCTCCGACAGTGCCCACTCCCTCAGCACTGACCCTCCGACAGTGCCCACTCCCTCAGCACTGAACCCCTGACAATGCCCACTCCCTCAGCACTGACCCTCTGACAGTGCCCACTCCCTCAGCACTGACCCTCCGACAGTGCCCACTCACTCAGCCCTGACCCTCCGACAGTGCCCACTCCCTCAGCCCTGACCCTCCGACAGTGCCCACTCCCTCAGCACTCTTAAGTGTACCAGTTTCTGGAATGGGATCGCAACCTGGTGACCTCCTGCCCCGTTATGGGTAACATTGGGCTGAGCAAGTGGACTGAGGGTAAAGCGAGCAGGACCTCGGACATAAACCACAGGGACTCGCTGTTGGTGCCGTTAACATATCAGCAGCTTTGTGAGGTCAGGCTCATTGTCCGTAGATTGTAAGGTGTTCATCAGCGAGTGAGCGAACACACTCATATTCCGAGTTCTACCGACTGATTTGCAGATTGTGAATTTGTCTAGCTGTCATGAATCAGAATGTGGCACCGAGCGCCATTAGGTTGTGATCGATGCTTCCACGGTTGGGAAATATTAGTGATGAGAGTCAGTTGGAGAGTTTGGGACTGTTCTGTTTGGAGAGGTGGGGTGGTGGGGAGGGGGGTGGTGGGGAGATCTGATGGAGGTTTTCAGGGTGGTCAGTGACCTGGACAGAGTAAATCAGGCGAAGCTGTTCCTGCCCAGAAAGGGAACAGTAACAAGGGGGATGTCAGCTTGAAGTGGTGTGCTGGAGAAGCAACACTGATGGTCCTGAGGGATTACAGACAGAGAGGTGTACAGCACGGAAACCCGTCCATGCTGACCAGATATATCCGAAACCGATCTCATCCCATTTACCAACACTTGGCCTATATCCCTCTCAGGTTCCTTCCTCAGGTTAACTGAGTCTAAAGCTACAGGGCACAGGTTTAAGGGGAAAGATTTAACAGAAGCAACTTTTTCACATACCCAGAGGGTGGTACGTGTTTGGAATGAGTTGCCAGAGGATGTGGTGGAGGCTGGTACAATTAAAACATTTTGGATGGGTTTATGAATAGGAAGGGTTTGGAGGGATACGGGCTGGGTGCTGGCAGGTGGGACTAGTTTGGGCTGGGATATCTGGGTAGGCATGGACGGGTTGGGCCGAAAGGTCTGTTTCCGTGCTGTACATCTCTGTGACTCTCTGAGTGATGGAAAAGTCCTGTCACAGGATTGAAAATGGTGAGGGGTTTGGCCAGAAGCCGTAGTTTTATGGGAGCCCCCGTACCTGAAAGGAAAGCCAGAACCCAGGGCTCTGTATGCGCTGATACAGGGGGTTGCTGTGACTGGATCTCTCAGTCCCTGAAATGAGGGTGCCATGCAGCGATCCTTTTGAGTCAGCCTGGGAAAAACTCACGTGTGACAGATTACATTAGAGGAGACTGTGGAAGGGTTGAAATGTGTGTTCTCTCGCTCTTGGTTTCTATGATCTCACGGCTCATGTGGAGTACCGGCGCTAGCACAGACTCGTCGGTCCAAATGGCCTCCTCTTGTGCTGTGGGACCGATGTAATTAGTCCCTTATGAGAAGGTGCATCCTACACCAGAAGGTTGCTGGGCCCTGTTTGGGGAGTTGGATGTGGATATTTCTGGCTCGAGTAAAAAATGAGGTCTGCAGATGCTGGAGATCACAGCTGAAAATGTGTTGCTGGTCAAAGCACAGCAGGTTAGGCAGCATCTCAGGAATAGGGAATTCGACGTTTCGAGCATAAGCCCTTCATCAGGAATATTTCTGGCTCCAACACTAGTGTATCTGTAAAGTACACACTGGTTTGGGAACAAGGTGTTGCTGATCTGCTAATTGCTTGATACACTCTCATTCCACTTTCACATCAGCACGGCTTTCAGAGCGTTCTGTCCAAAGTCCTCCTCTCACACTTTGAAGAGAATTGGTGTACATTTGGAGTCCGTTAGCACATTTCAGCGAGACAGATCTCACCTGAGCACATCCTGGAATTTAAATACGCTGAATGAAATATCTAAAAGGCTGGTCTCACTGATGGCGACTCCTAGATTCTGATAAAACCCTCCGGGGGTCACAGTGTCCTGGAGGGAAGGGAATCTGCTGTCCCTGCCCAGTCTGGCCTCTGCAATACCCCTGATCCACAGCAACGGGTTTCAGTCTTCACTGCTGGTTGGCATGAAAACAGAAGTTGCTGGAAAAGCTCAGCAAGTTTGGCAGCATCTTTGCAGACAAATCAAAGTTACCATTTCAGTTCTGAGCGAGTGTGGCCAGACCTGAAGCATTCGTTTTGATTTCCCTTCCCAGACACTGCCAGACCGACTGGCTTTTCGAGCAACTTCTGTGTTTCTTTCTGACTGACAGACCCAGAGTTCTTTCAGTTTTTATTTCCTGTAGTGCCCGCTGGAATAGTTGAGCGAGCCAGAAAGATGTGTTGAGGAAGGCAGCGAACACAGCGGCTCACGGAACAGAGGGAGGGGACAGAAACACTGGCCCCATCAACAATTCACACCCCCCCGTGAACAGAGAAAAGGAAGGTTCAATGCTATCTTCAGCAATGTCAAATAAATTACAGAGGGTCAGTGCTGAGGGAGTGGGCACTGTCGGAGGGTCAGTGCTGAGGGAGTGCCGCACTGTCGGAGGGTCAGTGCTGAGGGAGTGCCGCACTGTCGGAGGGTCAGTGCTGAGGGAGTGCCGCACTGTCGGAGGGTCAGTGCTGAGGGAGTGGGCACTGTCGGAGGGTCAGTGCTGAGGGAATGCCGTACTGTCGGAGAGTCAGTGCTGAGGGAGTGGGCACTGTCGGAGGGTCAGTGCTGAGGGAGTGCCGCACTGTCGGAGGGTCAGTGCTGAGGGAGTGCCGCACTGTCGGAGGGTCAGTGCTGAGGGAGTGCCGCACTGTCGGAGGGTCAGTGCTGAGGGAGTGCCGCACTGTCGGAGGGTCAGTGCTGAGGGAGTGCCGCACTGTCGGAGGGTCAGTGCTGAGGGAGTGGGCACTGTCGGAGGGTCAGTGCTGAGGGAATGCCGTACTGTCGGAGAGTCAGTGCTGAGGGAGTGGGCACTGTCGGAGGGTCAGTGCTGAGGGAGTGCCGCACTGTCGGAGGGTCAGTGCTGAGGGAGTGCCGTACTGTCAGAGGGTCAGTGCTGAGGGAGTGCCGCACTGTCGGAGGGTCAGTGCTGAGGGAGTGGGCACTGTCGGAGGGTCAGTGCTGAGGGAGTGCCGCACTGTCGGAGGGTCAGTGCTGAGGGAGTGGGCACTGTCGGAGGGTCAGTGCTGATGGAGTGCCGCACTGTCGGAGGGTCAGTGCTGAGGGAGTGGGCACTGTTGGAGGGTCAACCTCAACCTGCACATCTTTGTGACTGTGGGAGGAAACCCACGCAGACACGGGAGAACGTGCAAACTCCACACAGACAGTCTCCCGAGGGTGGGAATTGAACCCGGGTCCCTGGTGCTGGGAGGCAGCAGCGCTAACCACTGAGCCACCATGTCACCCATTGAGTCCTTTTGTCTAATTAAGGCCGAGTTCCTAGATTCTTGATCAATCAGGGAATTAAAGGCAGGAACGATGGGAAAAGGGCAGGAGAGTGAACATGAGGAATGTTGGATCAGTATGACCCTGTTGAAAGGCAGAGCCATGGATTTACAAAGCCTCCAATAACTTAGCCAGCAGGAGGGAGGGTCTGACCCTGCCAGCCGACGGTACCCTCCCAGGGCCGGTGTTAGCATGAATTCCGTCAGTGAAACGGTCCCCTCATGCTGCCAGGGCCTGCTGGGTTCAGGATGGCATTGACATGCTTCTTCTATACCATCCACACTGACACACCAGCAGGAGGGAACAACGGGCTCTGGGGAGGTTCAAAAGGCACTTGCCTTTCTCTGGCACCTCTGACCAGTCCAGGATTCCCGTCAGAATCTCACAGACAGAAAGAAACTTGTGGAGGTCCCCTCGCTGTTGCAATTGAATTAGCAGCGAATTGTACTCCCAGCCACAGCCCAACAACAGCACCGGGATTACCAGCAGTGGGCCTGTTGGGTGTGATGAATATTAACAACATGACAGTGAGGAGAAGGCTTCAACTCAGCAGCCATGGGTCTCAAGAGCCCCAGAGCGCCTGGGGAGATGGGGTCATGGTTTAAGCTGAAAGGTACCCCCTCCTGACAGCTCAATTGTACATCATGTCAGTTTCTGCAGATACAGGGGTGTGTGAGCGAGAGAGAGGGGGGGGGTGAGAGAGACCTCCCCAGATACAGGGGTGTGTGAGCGAGAGAGAGAGGGGGGGTGAGAGAGACCTCCCCAGATACAGGGGTGTGTGTGAGAGAGAGGGGGTGAGAGAGACCACCCCAGATACAGGAGTGTGAGAGAGAGAGAGAGGGGGTGAGAGAGACCTCCCCAGGTACAGGAGTGTGTGTGAGAGAGAGGGGGGTGAGAGAGACCACCCCAGATACAGGAGTGTGAGAGAGAGAGAGAGGGGCTGAGAGAGACCTCCCCAGGTACAGGAGTGTGTGTGAGAGAGAGGGGGGTGAGAGAGACCACCCCAGATACAGGAGTGTGAGAGAGAGAGAGAGGGGGTGAGAGAGACCTCCCCAGGTACAGGAGTGTGTGTGAGAGAGAGGGGGGTGAGAGAGACCTCCCCAGGTACAGGAGTGTGTGTGAGAGAGAGGGGGTGAGAGAGACCACCCAGATACAGGAGTGTGAGAGAGAGGGGGGGGTGAGAGAGACCTCCCAGATACGGGAGTGTAGGAAGACAGTTAGAGCGACCTGCTGAGATACAGGAGTGTGGGGAAGATGGTTGAGGGACTCTTTCTGGGATCTGGGGGAACATGTAAGTTTTAAATTACCTCATGACTTGTCAAATTGCCAGAAGCTGTGTGTGGGGAGCTGGGGTTGGATTTCGCAGCAGAACACAAGAAACACAATGAATTTCCCAGCATCTGCACTGAACCTTGGCAGGTCGTAATTTTCATCAACAGCTGATGTTGTGTTTGATTAAAAAGTGCGAAGTGTATAATAATAGGGTAGGTGTCCAAGTCCTCCAATCACCACTCACCCCGTCACAGCAGGAGGAACCAGAACACTTTGTTTCCTCTATTTCTCTTGAATAATTGAGTGAACAGCTTTAGAAAGATGATATAAAAATATACAAGGGAACACAGCTATTGTTTTCTCTTAAAGGAGCCAGCCTTATCCATCAGCTCCTTGTGGGTACACTGCACCCATTTCTGCTCAATGCTATTCCAATATCAGCTCTCTGTGACAGCAAGGTGGGACCCAGAGACTGGACAGCTGAATCTCTGTGTTTGTGTGTGTGTATGTGTGTGTGTGTGTGTTTATGTCTGTGTGTGTGTATGTCTGTGTGTGTGTGTTTATGTCTTTGTGTGTATGTCTGTGTGTGTGTGTGTCTGTGTGTGTTTATGTCTGTGTGTGTGTGTGTGTCTGTGTGTTTATGTCTGTGTGTGTATCTGTGTCTGTGTGTGTCTATGTGTGTCAGTGTGTTTATGTCAGTGTGTGTGTCTGTGTATGAGTGTATGTGTGTCAATGTGTTTGTGTATGTCTGAGTGTGTGTGTGCGTGTGTGTGCCTGTGTGTATGTCTTAGAGTTTGTGTGTGAGAGTGCTTCTGTGTGTTATGTGTGTGTATGTGTCTGTGTGAGATTGTGTGCATCTGTGTGTGAGTGAGTGAGTCTGTGTGTCTCCCTGTGTGTGTGAGTGAGTGTGAGAGTCTGTGTGTTTGCCTGTGTGTGTATCTGTGTGTGAGTGTATGAGAGTCTCTGTCTCTCCCTGTGTGTGTGTATCTGTATGTGTGTGAGTCTGAGTGTCTCCCTGTGTGTGTGAGTGAGAGTGTGTCTGTGTGAGGGTGTGTGTCTGTGTGAGGGAGTGTGTCTGTGTGAGGGGTGTGTGTCTGTGTGAGGGGGTGTGTCTGTGTGAGGTGTGTGTCTGTGTGAGGGTGTGTCTGTGTGAGGGGGTGTGTCTGTGTGAGGGTGTGTCTGTGTGAGGGGTGTGTGTCTGTGTGAGGGGGTGTGTCTGTGTGAGGGTGTGTGTCTGTGTGAGGGGTGTGTGTCTGTGTGAGGTGTGTGTCTGTGTGAGGGTGTGTGTCTGTGTGAGGGGTGTGTGTCTGTGTGAGGGTGTGTGTCTGTGTGAGGGGTGTGTGTCTGTGTGAGGGTGTGTGCCTGTGTGAGGGGTGTGTGTGTGAGGATGTGTGTCTGTGTGAGGGGTGTGTGTCTGTGTGAGGTGTGTGTCTGTGTCAGGGGGTGTGTCTGTGTGAGGGTGTGTGTCTGTGTGAGGGTGTGTGTCTGTGTGAGGGTGTGTGCCTGTGTGAGGGGTGTGTGTCTGTGTGAGGGTGTGTGTGTGTGAGGATGTGTGTCTGTGTGAGGGGTGTGTGTCTGTGTGAGGTGTGTGTCTGTGTCAGGGGGTGTGTCTGTGTGAGGGGTGTGTGTCTGTGTGAGGGTGTGTGTCTGTGTGAGGGGGTGTGTCTGTGTGAGGGTGTGTGTGTGTGAGGATGTGTGTCTGTGTGAGGGGTGTGTGTCTGTGTGAGGTGTGTGTCTGTGTCAGGGGGTGTGTCTGTGTGAGGGGTGTGTGTCTGTGTGAGGGGTGTGTGTCTGTGTGAGGGTGTGTGCCTGTGTGAGGGGTGTGTGTCTGTGTGAGGGTGTGTCTGTGTGAGGATGTGTGTCTGTGTGAGGGGTGTGTGTCTGTGTGAGGGTGTGTGTCTGTGTGAGGGGGTGTGTCTGTGTGAGGGTGTGTGTGTGTGAGGATGTGTGTCTGTGTGAGGGGTGTGTGTCTGTGTGAGGGGTGTGTGTCTGTGTCAGGGTGTGTGTCTGTGTGAGGGGGGGTGTCTGTGTGAGGGGGTGTGTCTGTGTGAGGTGTGTGTCTGTGTGAGGGTGTGTGCCTGTGTGAGGGGTGTGTGTCTGTGTGAGGGAGTGTGTGTCTGTGTGAGGGGTGTGTGTCTGTGTCAGGGGGTGTGTCTGTGTGAGGGTGTGTGTCTGTGTGAGGGGGGGGTGTCTGTGTGAGGGGGTGTGTCTGTGTGAGGGTGTGTATGAGAGGGCTGTCTGTTTGATTATGAGTGTGGATGTGAGAGAGGATCCATCTCCTGTAAACACAAGGCCATCCAAGGCCCCTACCCCTGTGTTTGAACTTGCTGGGACACAGCCCTTCTCGCCTGTTCTGCTCCTCAACAAGATAATTGCCGATCTGGTCTCACCCCATTAACCTGCCTTGGGCCCATGTCGCTTAATATCCTTGTTTAACAAACATGTGTTGATCCCTGATTTAAAATTAACAATGGAGCCAGCATCCATTGCAGTTTGTGAAAGAGAGTTCCGGACCTCTGTCACCGTTAGTGTGTGCAGAAGGGCTGCCTAAAATTTCTCCTGCGTGGTCTGGCCCTAATGCTCAGACCCTGCCTCTTGTTCAAGAACCCCCTATCAGTGGAAATAGTTTATCTTTATCCACCCCGTCTTTTCCTGTCCATATCTTGAAGGCTAAAATTCAAGAGAATATGAGGCCTTGTTTGTGTCTCACTCCCCATAAACCAATCCCCTCAGATCCAGGTATCATTTTGCTGCTTTTTCACATTGGCTCCTCTCCAAAAAAGTGTCCCACTTAAAACCCTCCACGGTTACATTCACAAGGGGGTGTGACATCCGTCGAGGGACAGATGTTGGCACTGGGGAAAACTCTCAAAGCAAAGCAAAAGTCCCGTGGGCGCTGGAGATCTGAAATGAAAAAAAGAATACAGTCACAGAAAATGCTGGATGAACTCAGCAAGTTCGACAGTATCTGTGATTCCAATCTGCTCTGAATGAAAGAGGGCTGGAGATAATGTTTTTTAAGGTGTTGACGGAGGGAGAGGAGGAAAACATGGTGATGGTGCTCCAGAGCAGAAGGCAATGGGAGTGAGAACAGTAATAGAGGAGAGATATAGATGTGAAATAGGTGTTAAAGGCAGGAAGTGGGTCAGCTGCGCTCAACTTTCACCCACTCCACATCCTATGTTATACTGTGCCAGAGTAAAGTTATCTTACAGTCACGTGAGCATCAGGGAATTCAGCTCCACAGAATAACCGGATATCATAAACTCCCCATTTCTCTGGATTGCTGACTTGTCTCTCTCTCTCTGTGTCTGTCTGACCATCACCAACAAATTGTTGGATGGTTCTGGGAGGGGAGCCTTCATTCTTTCTGTGGGATGTTGGACTTCCTCACTCTCCCTGAACTGTGTGATGGAGCTGGGCATTTTCAGAGGGGATTGAAACCTGAAGCACACTGCTGTGGGTCTGGGATCACGCCCAGGCCAGACCAGATAAAGGAGTCAGAATTCCTGACCTGAGGATCATCAGTGAAGCAAAATAGATCTGTGGTTCCGATCTCTGGGACTAGCTCTCAATTCCAGATGTTATAAATTGAATTTAAATTCTGCCCATGGTCTTGTGGGTGACATTTGAATGTGTGTTGCCTGTTCTGAAAGAGGGCCACTGGCCCGAGACCTTAACGGTGTGCTTTCTGTGTCGGTACATTCTGGGAGAGCTGCTGAGTTTCTCCAGCAATCTCTTGCTGTGTTGGCAGAGTATCTGCCGGACTATGCGGCTGGTGATATTGCTATGGCACCACGGTTTCCCGAGAGCTCTCCGATCTGAAGCTTCGTGTCCATGACGGTGGTGATTATCCCCGAGAGAGGTTCATCTCTGACGTGATGTCTCTGATCTCTTCCCTCAGGCTAACTCACCCCCAGTGATCGTGAACACAGAGACCCTGGAGGCACCTCCTTACGTAAGTCCTCTTGGCCAGATCAACACCAGAGTGTCAGGGTGTTGCTGAGTTTGAACACGTGTGTGTCAGTGCAGGAATCCTACCCCGGCCTGCTCACTCCAGGAGGCTACACTTCCTAATCCCCGTGCTGAGGTCACACACTGTTTGACCGGTCATCGATTGGCACAGGATTGGAATCGAGGTCCAATCCAGAAGGGAACCTGTGCACAGCCGACCCTCCCAGAGCAGTGTCACCGAGTTGGCCACATGGAGAAATGTTCACCGTGTCCAGGCCCAGTGGGACTGCAGTTTGATCATCCCCACCATGGTGTTCACATCCCTCAGGGCTTTCAACCCCTCCCTATCTCTGTAACCCCCTACACCCCCTCCCTATCTCTGTAACCCCCTACACCCCCTCCCTATCTCTGTAACCCCCTCCAGCCCCTACACCCCCTCCCTATCTCTGTAACCCCTCCCTATCTCTATAACCCCCTACACCCCCTCCCTATCTCTGTAACCCCCTCCAGCCCCTACACCCCCTCCCTATCTCTGTAACCCCCTCCAGCCCCTAAACCCCCTCCCTATCTCTGTAACCCCTCCCTATCTCTATAACCCCCTACACCCCCTCCCTATCTCTGTAACCCCCTCCAGCCCCTAAACCCCCTCCCTATCTCTGTAACGCCCCTCCAGCCCCTACATCCCCTCCCTATCTCTGTAACCCCCTCAAAACACCTACACCCCCTCCCTATCTCTGTAACCCCCTCCAGCCCCTACACCCCCTCCCTATCTCTGTAAACCCCTCCAGCCCCTACACCCCCTCCCTATCTCTGTAACCCCCTCCAGCCCCACTGGCTGCTGCTTTGAGCTGAGAGATTGGAGGTCCATTCCTTTTGCCCCAGTATCCTATCCCCCCTGCTCCAGCAGCCTGGGTCTGGGTGATCTGGTTGGGGTAAAGATGGGAGGCGATGCCCTTTCCCTGTGGGTGGTGTTTGTGTTCGATCACGCTCTGGGCTCTGGGTAAGAGGAGGTTTCTCGCCTCCCCCCGGAGTACGGCCGAGAGCTCGGAGAGAGGAATGTGACGCTGCCTGTTTCTCTCTGACAGATCAATGGCACCGACGGAGAGATTGAATATGAAGAAATTACTCTGGAGCGAGTAAGTGACTGAGCGCCCTTCCTGCCTTCCCACACTGCCCCACTGCCACCCAGCCCCACACATCCCTCTCACACTCCCTCCCTCTCACACTCCCTCCCTCTCACACTCACATCCCTCTCACACTCCCTCCCTCTCACACTCACATCCCTCTCACACTCCCTCCCTCTCACACTCCCTCCCTCTCACACTCACATCCCTCTCACACTCCCTCCCTCTCACACTCACATCCCTCTCACACTCCCTCCCTCTCACACTCCCTCCCTCTCACACTCCCTCCCTCTCACACTCACATCACTCTCACATCACTCTCACACTCACATCACTCTCACACTCCCTCCCTCTCACACTCACATCCCTCTCACACTCCCTCCCTCTCACACTCACATCCCTCTCACACTCCCTCCCTCTCACACTCACATCACTCTCACACTCCCTCCCTCTCACACTCCCTCCCTCTCACACTCACATCACTCTCACATCACTCTCACACTCACATCACTCTCACACTCCCTCCCTCTCACACTCACATCACTCTCACACTCCCTCCCTCTCACACTCACATCACTCTCACACTCCCTCCCTCTCACACTCCCTCCCTCTCACACTCACATCACTCTCACATCACTCTCACACTCACATCACTCTCACACTCCCTCCCTCTCACACTCACATCACTCTCACACTCCCTCCCTCTCACACTCACATCACTCTCACACTCACATCACTCTCACACTCCCTCCCTCTCACACTCACATCACTCTCACACTCACATCACTCTCACACTCCCTCCCTCTCACACTCACATCACTCTCACACTCACATCCCTCTCACACTCACATCACTCTCACACTCCCTCCCTCTCACACTCACATCACTCTCACACTCCCTCCCTCTCACACTCCCTCCCTCTCACACTCCCTCCCTCTCACACTCACATCACTCTCACACTCCCTCCCTCTCACACTCACATCACTCTCACACTCCCTCCCTCTCACACTCCCTCCCTCTCACACTCACATCACTCTCACATCACTCTCACACTCACATCACTCTCACACTCCCTCCCTCTCACACTCACATCACTCTCACACTCCCTCCCTCTCACACTCACATCACTCTCACACTCACATCACTCTCACACTCCCTCCCTCTCACACTCACATCACTCTCACACTCACATCCCTCTCACACTCACATCACTCTCACACTCCCTCCCTCTCACACTCACATCACTCTCACACTCACATCACTCTCACACTCCCTCCCTCTCACACTCACATCACTCTCACACTCACATCCCTCTCACACTCACATCACTCTCACACTCCCTCCCTCTCACACTCACATCACTCTCACACTCCCTCCCTCTCACACTCACATCACTCTCACACTCACATCACTCTCACACTCCCTCCCTCTCACACTCACATCACTCTCACACTCACATCACTCTCACACTCCCTCCCTCTCACACTCACATCACTCTCACACTCCCTCCCTCTCACACTCACATCACTCTCACACTCACATCACTCTCACACTCCCTCCCTCTCACACTCACATCACTCTCACACTCACATCACTCTCACACTCACATCACTCTCACACTCCCTCCCTCTCACACTCACATCACTCTCACACTCCCTCCCTCTCACACTCACATCACTCTCACACTCACATCACTCTCACACTCCCTCCCTCTCACACTCACATCACTCTCACATTCCGTCCCTCTCACACTCACATCACTCTCACACTCTCTCCCTCTCACACTCTCTCCCTCTCACACTCACATCACTCTCACACTCCCTCCCCCTCACACTCACATCACTCTCACACTCCCTCCCTCTCACACTCTCTCCCTCTCACACTCACATCACTCTCACACTCACATCACTCTCACACTCTCTCCCTCTCACACTCACATCACTCTCACACTCCCTCCCTCTCACACTCACATCACTCTCACACTCACATCACTCTCACACTCTCTCCCTCTCACACTCACATCACTCTCACACTCCCTCCCTCTCACACTCACATCACTCTCACACTCTCTCCCTCTCACACTCCCTCCCTCTCACTCACATCACTCTCACACTCACATCACCCTCATACTCCCTCTCTCTCACACTCCCTCCCTCTCACACTCTCTCCCTCTCACACTCACATCACTCTCACACTCCCTCCCTCTCACACTCACATCACTCTCACACTCCCTCCCTCTCACACTCTCTCCCTCTCACACTCACATCACTCTCACACTCACATCACTCTCACACTCTCTCCCTCTCACACTCACATCACTCTCACACTCCCTCCCTCTCACACTCACATCACTCTCACACTCACATCACTCTCACACTCTCTCCCTCTCACACTCACATCACTCTCACACTCCCTCCCTCTCACACTCACATCACTCTCACACTCTCTCCCTCTCACACTCCCTCCCTCTCACTCACATCACTCTCACACTCACATCACCCTCATACTCCCTCCCTCTCACATTCACATCACTCTCACATTCACATCACTCTCACACTCCCTCCCTCTCACATTCACATCACTCTCACACTCCCTCCCTCTCACACTCACATCACTCTCACACTCCCTCCCTCTCACACTCTCTCCCTCTCACACTCACTTCACTCTCACACTCACATCACTCTTACACTCACATCACTCTCACACTCACTTCACTCTCACACTCACATCACTCTCACATCACTCTTACACTCACTTCACTCTCACTCTTACACTCTTGCATCACTGTCACACACATCTCGCTCACACTTACACCTATATCACTCTCGCAGTTGCACTCACTCTTCCACACACAACACTTACACACCCACATCACTCTCACACTCACTCATGTTCACTCTTATTCATTGAATCTCATTCACTTATTCACGCACACTGTCACACTCATTTTCATTCACGCACACTCATATTCTCTCACTCCATCACTCGCTCTCACACTCACTCTCATTCACTCTCTCTCATACACACACTTGCTTTCACTCACTCTTGCTCACACTCACTCTCACATTCCCTCTTACACTCACTCTCACACTAGCACTCATACACCCATTCAATCACTCTCTCTCACTCACTGTCACATTCTCACTCACACCTACACTCTCATGCATTCATGCACACTCTTACACTCTCTCCCACACTCAAACACACACACTCACACACACACCTCACACACACACAGACACCCACCCACACTCACACACACACTCACACACACACCTCACACACACACAGACACCCACACACACTCACACACACACACTCACACACACACCTCACACACACAGACACCCACACACTCACACACACACACACACTCACACACCCACACACTCTCACACACAAACACACACACTCACATACACACACATCACATACACACAGATACAGACACCCACACACACTCACACACACTCACTCACACACACAGACACCCACCCACACACACACGCACTCACTCACTCATACACCCATCCACACACGCACACACACACACACACAAACAGACACACCCACACTCCCCCCCTACACACACACACACACACACACACACACTCACAGACACACACCATTCTCAGCCAGCAGCCCCTTACTCAGTTACAGGTCCCGGGTGATGCTGTTGAGTGAGACTCCGTCTCCTCTTTGTCCTGTTACAGAGGACACCGTTTGTTTTCTTCATAAAACCGCAATAACAGGGGCCAGCAGGAGGCCGTTTGGCCCCTCCTGCCTGCTCACCCGATCAGTAATATTGTAATTAATCTTTGACCTCATTTCCATTCTCCCTCTTATCCTTTGGTCTTCCTTATTTTAGAATCTAAACCTCTCTCGATGCTTGTGAAACTCTGCAGATGCTGTTTTCTGGCTTTTCCCAGGGGAACTCAGGCCTTGGATTCAGTATCGCAGGAGGGACAGATAACCCCCACATTGGAGACGATCCCAGTATCTTCATCACAAAGATCATCCCTGGAGGTGCAGCAGCTCAGGATGGCAGGCTCAGGTACACCTGGCACACACAGAGGGACGGGCACTGACCGAGCCCCTGCGCAGTCAGGGAGGGCAGGACGGTCAGGGACACAACACCCCAGTCAGTCAGACAGTCAGAGTTAGTCACACAGACAGAGTCAGACAGACAGACAGACAGTCTGCGGTTGTGTGTGTTTCTGGATGTTTGCTCCATATGTGTAGAGGGAGCTTTACCCTGTATCTAACCCCGTGCTGTCCCTGTCCCTGGGAGTGTTTGATGGGGGGACAGTGTAGAGGGAGCTTTACCCTGTATCTAACCCCGTGCTGTCCCTGTCCCTGGGAGTGTTTGATGGGGGACAGGGTAGAGGGAGCTTTACCCTGTATCTAACCCCGTGCTGTCCCTGTCCCTGGGAGTGTTTGATGGGGGACAGTGTAGAGGGAGCTTTACCCTGTATCTAACCCCGTGCTGTCCCTGTCCCTGGGAGTGTTTGATGGGGGACAGTGTAGAGGGAGCTTTACTCTGTATCTAACTCCGTGCTGTCCCTGTCCCTGGGAGTGTTTGATGGGGGGACAGTGTAGAGGGAGCTTTACTCTGTATCTAACCCCATGCTGTCCCAGTCCCTGGGAGTGTTTGATGGGGGGACAGTGTAGAGGGAGCTTTACTCTGTATCTAACCCCGTGTTGTCCCTGTCCTGGGAGTGTTTGATGGGGGACAGTGTAGAGGGAGCTTTACTCTGTATCTAACCCCGTGCTGTCCCTGTCCCTGGGAGTGTTTGATGGGGGGACAGTGTAGAGGGAGCTTTACTCTGTATCTAACCCCGTGCTGTCCCTGTCCCTGGGAGTGTTTGATGGGGGGACAGTGTAGAGGGAGCTTTACTCTGTATCTAACCCTGTGCTGTCCCTGTCCCTGGGAGTGTTTGATGGGGGACAGTGTAGAGGGAGCTTTACTCTGTATCTAACCCCGTGCTGTCCCTGTCCCTGGGAGTGTTTGATGGGGGACAGTGTAGAGGGAGCTTTACTCTGTATCTAACCCCGTGCTGTCCCTGTCCCTGGGAGTGTTTGATGGGGGGGACAGTGTAGAGGGAGCTTTACTCTGTATCTAACCCCGTGTTGTCCCTGTCCTGGGAGTGTTTGATGGGGGGACAGTGTAGAGGGAGCTTTACACTGTATCTAACCCTGTGCTGTCCTTGTCCCCGGGAGTGTTTGATGGGGGGACAGTGTAGAGGGAGCTTTACTCTGTATCTAACTCTAGTTGCATATCTTTGTGGTCTATAGCTCCCATCGTCCTGACCTACCCTGAATCCTTTGCTTTCTGACAGACCACATGGCGGAGACTGTAGTATCTGTGCAGTTAGCTGATGTTCACACACACACACACACACACACACACACACACACACACACACACACACACACACACACACACACACACACCCTCTCTTTCTCTCACACACACATGCACTCTTTGTCTCTCTCTGACACTTACACGTGCATACAGTCTCTCCCTCGTACACATACACACACACACACTCTACCTCACATACACACTCACCACTCTCTCACACACACTATCCATTACACATGCACAGATACACTTACACACTCTCTCTCACACACACACACACTGTCTTACACACACATACACCCTCTCCCTCACACACACACTCCCCCTCACACTCACACTCTCTCTCTCACACACACTCTCCCTCACACACACACTCTCTTACACACACACACACTCTCTCTCTCTCTCTCTCACACACAGACACACACACACACACTCTCTCTCTCAAACACACACACTCTCTCTCACACACACACACACTCACAGACACACACACACACACTCTCTCTCACACACACTCTCTCTCTCACACACATTATCTCACACACATTCTCTCTCTCTCACATACACTCACACATACATTCTCTCTCACACACACTCTCTCTCACACACACACACACACACACTCACAGACACACACACACACTCTCTCTCTCACACACACATTATCACACACACAATCTCTCTCTCACACACACACTCACACACACACACAGTCTCTCTCACACACACTCACAGACACAGAGGGTGGAACTGTTTCATTCGGAGTGGCTGATTCTGTGAGCTGACTGGAACGTCCCTTCTCCCCGTGTGACAGGGTAAACGACAGCATTTTGTTTGTGAACGATGTGGATGTGAGGGAGGTGACACACAGTACCGCTGTGGAGGCTCTAAAGGAAGCCGGCTCCATTGTCCGTCTGTACGTGATGAGGAGGAAACCAACTGCCGAGAAACTGATGGAGATTAAACTGATCAAAGGACCCAAAGGTAATTGCCCTCCACTGGGAATAACGTCGTGCCAAAACCATGGACAAGTTCTCGAAGGTATTCTGCTGAGTCTATACCTGCCCCCTCCCCACCCCACTGCCCCATCCTTCCTGCTCCTCCAGTCTGCACTGAGATTGTCCCGTTCTCCCCACTCCGAGACAGACTTGTGCTGGAGTTCACTCTCAGCTTAAAGGAGGCAGGAGTGTGGCTCACCTTAGTGTTAGAAATGGCACTAACAGGAATTATGAAGGTGTGTGAGGCTGGTAATAACACCTGGAAAACTTAGTCAAAGGTTGGATGCAGTGACCGGCATTTAAGAGGCAAACATTGTATTGAACTAGCACCTGACGGGAGGATCAGATTGAAAGGAAAAGCTTCATTCTACAAAGAGCAGCAGAACATTGGAAGAGAAAGTGAGGTCTGCAGATGCTGGAGATCAGAGCTGAAAATGTGTTGCTGGAAAAGCGCAGCAGGTCAGGCAGCATCCAAGGAGCAGGAGAATCGACATTTCGGGCATTCCTGAGGAAGGGCTTATGCCCAAAACGACGAATCTCCTGCTCCTTGGATGCTGCCTGACCTGCTGCGCTTTTCCAACAACACATTTTCGGCAGCAGAATATCGGTCAGACATACAAAACAAACAGCAAGGAATAACGAAATTACGCTCGAAATACACAAACAGATAGCAAGAGTTTCCACGGAGATGAAAGAATAAGTAAAGAGGCTGTTGATCATTTCAAAGGTGTGTCTGGGAATGCAACGCTGAATAATGGTGAAACGAACAAGATATTTTGTGTTTGTCATGAGTTTCGAGAATATAAATCACATGGCAGTGTTGGTGGAGTTACAGAGAAGTGTGGGACAGCGAAGGGACTTCTGAGGCAGCACACTCCCTGCTTTTGTGTTTTTACAATTCCCAAGTTTATGAAAAGCTGCCTTCAGGTTGTGAAATAGCGATCATAACTAAGGAAAAAACAGTTGGATAGGAAACCAGACGCTAGTTAGTGTAACATCAGACGTTGGTATAGCCCCAGAATCTGTTATTATGGAGGCTATGGCAGGACCTGAATGCCCACTCACAGTCAACGTGGTTTTGTATAAACACGTTTAAATAACGTCATACAGAGTTCATTCAGAAAGTAGCCAGCACCAAACAGCACTGAGGGAGCGCCGCACTGTCAGAGGGTCAGCGCTGAGGGAGTGCTGCACTGTCGGAGGGTCAGTGCTGAGGGAGCGCCGCACTGTCGGAGGGTCAGTGCTGAGGGAGTGCCGCACTGTCGGAGGGTCAGTGCTGAGGGAGCGCCGCACTGTCGGAGGGTCAGTGCTGAGGGAGCGCCGCACTGTCGGAGGGTCAGTGCTGAGGGAGCGCCGCACTGTCGGAGGGTCAGTGCTGAGGGAGCGCCGCACTGTCGGAGGGTCAGTGCTGAGGGAGTGCTGCACTGTCGGAGGGTCAGTGCTGAGGGAGTGCTGCACTGTCGGAGGGTCAGTGCTGAGGGAGTGCCGCACTGTCGGGGGGTCAGTGCTGAGGGAGTGCTGCATTGTCGGAGGGTCAGTGCTGATGGAGTGGGCACTGTCGGAGGGTCAGTGCTGAGGGAGTGGGCACTGTCGGAGGGTTAGTGCTGAGGGAGTGGGCACTGTTGGAGGGTGAGTGCTGAGGGAGTGCCGCACTGTCGGAGGGTCAGTGTTGAGGGAGCGCCGCACTGTCAGAGGGTCAGCGCTGAGGGAGTGCTGTTCTGTTGAAAGATGTTAAATGCGAGTGCTGTTTAGTCTCTTGGGAGGCTGTGGAAGTCCCTGACAGCTCATTGAAGCTGTGTGAGGCTGGGTCTCCTTCCTAGAATGCCCATCTTGTGGAGATTGTCCCTTTCCTGGAGAGTGTGTGTGTGGTACAGCAGGGAGGGTGGTTACTGTGGGACCAGAATCAGTTACTCTGACCAACCGCTCCAGCAAGGCTTCAACAGTGAGAGCATCCCAAACATCGAGCTGCTAACATTGTCCCGACGTTGTTTCCTGCTTCCTCTCTGGCCGCCTTTGAGGCAGCAATTGTTGATGTTGTGGGATCCCCCAACAACCGATGAAACGGTCCTCACCTTCTGTATCTGTGTGAGTCAGAACAAGGCTGGGGCTGTTCTCAATAACCCAGCAAAGGCCCCAGCTCTGAATCCCGGGTCCTTGGTTCAGATTGCTGCATCTCCCCGGAGGGGTTTGTGTGAAGCACTGAGCTCAGATCCCTGTGTCTCGGTTCGGAGTTGTTGGGGAACTCACCTCATCCTACCGTTGGCCATCCTCGTTGGGGTCCTGAGAGTCAGCATTCCCCACCGCGACCCCCCCGAGCCCTCACTCGGTCTCTGAAGGGAAGGCGATCCCAGGCTGTTCCATCCCTGTTATCCTGGCATAAACGTTACACGCTATTTCTCTGCTACTCGGGAGTTTTTGGGAAGGTTAATCCATGGGGTTCGGGTATCGTTGGCGCTGAGTGTGACCCCGTTACTCACTGCTGTGCACGCTGAATGTTTTGTATCCCGTCAGGCCTTGGATTTAGCATAGCTGGTGGGATCGGGAATCAGCACATTCCCGGAGACAACAGCATCTACGTCACAAAGATCATCGATGGGGGAGCAGCTCACAAGGACGGCCGTCTGCAGATCGGAGACAAGATCCTGGCTGTGAGTCCGTCCCCGAACTGCGTATCACAGAGCTCCAGACCCGTACCAACCTCCCCCCCTACCAACACCCCCTCCCCACCACCCCAACTCACTACTGAGGGAACATTCCCTCCAGTCAGTGCGAGCGTTCCCCTGATACTGCCCCCTCCCTGGTGGTTGGACGAGGGACAGGATGCCCACTGTGATCTGTTTCTGGTCATGGCCCTCCACCTTCACACTGGTCTCTCATTGGCACAGAATCCATTCACAGGAACCTCTGCTCAGTTCAGACAGCACTGTTCCAACCCACTGCACTCTGACCACTCCCCATTCCACCCTCTGTATTCCCACAGTCACCAAGAACACTGCTGTCCTATTTCCGAACTCCCAGGGAAAACCCACTCCCCCGATCCCTCACGTTCCCATCATGGACACCAACGTCTGCTCCAGTGGCAACTTTCAATATTTACAAAGCCCTCCATTCATCCCCTCCAGCCCCTACACCCCCTCCCTATCTCTGTAACCCCCTCCAGCCCCTACACCCCCTCCCTATCTCTGTAACCCCCTCCAGCCCCTACACCCCCTCCCTATCTCTGTAATCCCCTCCAGCCCCTACACCCCCTCTCTATCTCTGTAACCCCCTCCAGCCCCTACACCACCTCCCTATCTCTGTAATCCCCTCCAGCCCCTACACCCCCTCCCTATCTCTGTAACCCCCTCCAGCCCCTACACCCCCTCCCTATCTCTGTAACCCCCTCCAGCCCCTACACCCCCTCCCTATCTCTGTAATCCCCTCCAGCCCCTACACCCCCTCCCTATCTCTGTAATCCCCTCCAGCCCCTACACCCCCTCCCTATCTCTGTAACCCCCTCCAGCCCCTACACCCCCTCCCTATCTCTGTAACCCCCTCCAGCCCCTACACCCCCTCCCTATCGCTGTAACCCCCTCCAATTCCAGCCCCTTGACCATCCCCCGATTCCCATCGCTCCCCCATTGGGGGCAGTGCCTGCAGCTGCCTGAGCCCTGCGCTCTGGGACTATCTCCCTAAATACTCCCGTCTCTCTCTCTCTCTCTCTCTCTGTCCCTCCCTCCTGTGGGATGTGCCTTAAACCCACTGTCCTGGACCAAGCCGACGGCCCTGTGACCTGTGTATTCCCTGCTGTGACTCTGGGTCGAGTCGTGTTTGATTTACAGGCGGCCGGTAGAAACTGCCACTGAAGAGCATGTTTGGGGAGGTAACTGTCAGCTCTCTGTCTGCTAACTGTGGACCCAGAGAGTTTGAAGGAGCTGTCAATGGTTGGTCCAGATGTGAGAGTTATTGGTGGGGTCTCTGACTGTGAAATTCTGGCAGTATTTCTGCAGTGTTCCCTCTGTTCATCCCTTCAGGTAAACAACGTCGGGCTGGAAGATGTCATGCACGAAGATGCTGTGGCTGCTCTGAAGAACACATCCGATATTGTGTACCTGAAAATCGCCAAACCCACCAGCCTGTACATCAATGACAGCTACGCACCTCCAGACATTACCACCTGTAAGCCCAGGCTGGGGCTGGGGCTGGGGGGGGCGGAATTACAGTGAAATCCTCTCTCCTCACCCCTCACCTCCCACCCCTATCGTCTCTCGGAGAGAATTACTGTTCACAGACACACTGGAAAACCACCTCATTCCTGTCCCCGGACTCAGGAATGTGTAACGGGGAACAGTGTAGAGGGAGCTTTACTCTGTATCTAACCCCGTGCTGTCCCAGTCCCTGGGAGTGTTTGATGGGGGGACAGTGTAGAGGGAGCTTTACTCTGTATCTAACCCCGTGCTGTCCCTATCCTGGGAGTGTTTGATGGGGGGACAGTGTAGAGGGAGCTTTACTCTGTATCTAACCCCGTATTGTCCCTGTCTCTGGGAGTGTTTGATGGGGGGACAGTGTAGAGGGAGCTTTACTCTGTATCTAACCCCGTGCTGTCCTTATCCTGGGAGTGATTGATGGGGGGACAGCGTAGAGGGAGCTTTACTCTGTATCTAACCCCGTGCTGTCCTTGTCCTGGGAGTGTTTGATGGGGGGACAGTGTAGAGGGAGCTTTCCTCTGTATCTAACCCCTGCTGTCCCTGTCCCTGGGAGTGTTTGATGGAGGATCAGTGTAGAGGAAGCTTTACTCTGTATCTAACCCCGTGCTGTCCCTGAACCTGGGAGTGTTTGATGGAGGAATCAGTGTAGAGGGAGCTTTACTCTGTATCTAACCCCGTGCTGTCCTGTCCCTGAGAGTGTTTGATGGAGGAATCAGTGTAGAGGGAGCTTTACTCTGTATCTAACCCCGTGCTGTCCTGTCCCTGAGAGTGTTTGATGGAGGAATCAGTGTAGAGGGAGCTTTACTCTGTATCTAACCCCGTGCTGTCCCTGTCCTGGGAGTGTTTGATGGAGGAATCAGTGTAGAGGGAGCTTTACTTACAGAATGAGGAGGCTAAACCTTTGGTTTTGATCTCCATGTTACTGTTTCCCTGGGCCGCGTAGTCACACAAACAGGGCGGGAATCCCGATCTGTCTCCTGGGGAAGAGGGGAAGTGGGGAATCCACCCGGAAATTGATGCATTTCAGTCAGGAACAGAGAGACTTGGTTAAGGGAATGGGACCGGTGACTGAGTAGCCCAGCATCTCACTGAATGGTGGGGTAGTCTTGAAGGGGCTGAATGGCTCCTTTCTCTCCTGCCAGTGAGCGACTCCATGTTGATATCGTGGTTTGCTGTCTATGCTTCCCTGTGATTGCTGTTTAGCTGTAGCCCCACGGGAATATATTTCAGTCAGCCGAGACTGGGGAGCCAGTCGGACCGGGAGGGACCAGTGCACTGTCTTGTTCTGAACCTGCTGATCTTGTTAATCAGTCTGTCTTCATTCAGCGTACTCACAGCACCTGGACACAGAGATGGGCCATTCCAACTACCTGGCAACGGATTACACACAGACCCTGACTCCCACGTCTCCACACAGATACTCTCCCCTTCCCAAGGGCCTCATGGGAGACGATGACATTCCCAGGTCAGTGCATTTCCAGCATCAGGACAACTCGCTGTTCTGGGGTTTCCGCCAACTGCCCTTCATCGCTCTGTCTCTGTGATCCCCCTCCCCAAGGACGGGGGTCTGTGTCTGTGATTCCCCCACACGGTGACGGGACAGGGGTCTGTGTCTGTGATTCCCCACATGGTGATGGGACGGGGGTCTGTATCTGTGATTCCCCCACACGGTGACGGTGACGGGGGTCTGTGTCTGTGATTCCCCCACACGGTGACGGGACGGGGGTCTGTGTCTGTGATTCCCCCACACGGTGACGGGATGGGGGTATTTGATTCCCCCACACGGTGACGGGACAGGGGTCTGTGTCTGTGATTCCCCCACACGGTGTCGGGACAGGGGTCTGTGTCTGTGATTCCCCCACACGGTGTTGGGATGGGGGTCTGTGTCTGTGATTCCCCCACACGGTGACAGGATGGGGGTATTTGATTCCCCCACACGGTGATGGGACGGGGGTCTGTGTCTGTGATTCCCCACACGGTGACGGGACGGGGGTCTGTGTCTGTGATTCCCCCACACGGTGACGGGACAGGGGTCTGTGTCTGTGACTCCCCCACACGGTGACGGGACGGGGGTCTGTGTCTGTGATTCCCACACACGGTGACGGGACAGGGGTCTGTGATTCCCCCACACGGTGACGGGACGGGGGTCTGTGTCTGTGATTCCCCCACACGGTGACGGGACAGGGGTCTTTGATTCCCCCACACGGTGACGGGACGGGGGTCTGTGATTCCCCCACACGGTGACGGGACGGGGGTCTGTGTCTGTGATTCCCCGACACGGTGACGGGACGGGGGTCTGTGTCTGTGATTCCCCCACACGGTGACGGGACGGGGGTCTGTGTCTGTGACACCCCCACACGGTGACGGGACGGGGGTCTGTGTCTGTGATTCCCCCACACGGTGACGGGACGGGGGTCTGTGTCTGTGATTCCCCTACACGGTGATGGGACAGGGGTCTGTGTCTGTGATTCCCCCACACGGTGACGGGACGGGGGTCTGTGTCTGTGATTCCCCCACACGGTGACGGGATGGGGGTATTTGATTCCCCCACACGGTGATGGGACGGGGGTCTGTGTCTGTGATTCCCCCACACGGTGACGGGACAGGGGTCTGTGATTCCCCCACACGGTGACGGGACGGGGGTCTGTGATTCCCCCACACGGTGACGGGACGGGGGTCCGTGTCTGTGATTCCCCCACACGGTGACGGGACGGGGGTCTGTGTCTGTGATTCCCCCACACGGTGACGGGACGGGGGTCTGTGTCTGTGACTCCCCCACACGGTGACGGGACAGGGGTCTGTGTCTGTGATTCCCCCACACGGTGACGGGACAGGGGTCTGTGTCTGTGATTCCCCACATGGTGATGGGACGGGGGTCTGTGTCTGTGATTCCCCTACACGGTGATGGGACAGGGGTCTGTGTCTGTGATTCCCCACACGGTGACGGGATGGGGGTATTTGATTCCCCCATACGGTGATGGGACGGGGGTCTGTGTCTGTGATTCCCCCACACGGTGTCGGGACAGGGGTCTGTGTCTGTGATTCCCCCACACGGTGTCGGGATGGGGGTCTGTGTCTGTGATTCCCCAACACGGTGACGGGATGGGGGTATTTGATTCCCCCACACGGTGATGGGACGGGTTTCTGTGTCTGTGATTCCCCACACGGTGACGGGACGGGGGTCTGTGTCTGTGATTCCCCCACACGGTGACGGGACAGGGGTCTGTGTCTGTGATTCCCCCACACGGTGACGGGACGGGGGTCTGTGTCTGTGATTCCCACACACGGTGACGGGACAGGGGTCTGTGATTCCCCCACACGGTGACGGGACGGGGGTCTGTGATTCCCCCACACGGTGACGGGACGGGGGTCCGTGTCTGTGATTCCCCCACACGGTGACGGGACGGGGGTCTGTGTCTGTGATTCCCCCACACGGTGACGGGACGGGGGTCTGTGTCTGTGATTCCCCCACACGGTGACGGGACAGGGGTCTGTGATTCCCCCACACGGTGACGGGACGGGGGTCCGTGATTCCCCCACACGGTGACGGGACGGGGGTCCATGTCTGTGATTCCCCCACACGGTGACGGGACGGGGGTCTGTGTCTGTGACTCCCCCACACGGTGACGGGACGGGGGTCTGTGTCTGTGATTCCCCCACACGGTGACGGGACGGGGGTCTGTGTCTGTGACTCCCCCACACGGTGACGGGACGGGGGTCTGTGTCTGTGATTCCCCCACACGGTGACGGGACGGGGGTCTGTGTCTGTGATTCCCACACACGGTGACGGGACAGGGGTCTGTGATTCCCCCACACGGTGACGGGACGGGGGTCCGTGATTCCCCCACACGGTGACGGGACGGGGGTCCATGTCTGTGATTCCCCCACACGGTGACGGGACGGGGGTCTGTGTCTGTGATTCCCCCACACGGTGACGGGACCGGGGTCTGTGTCTGTGATTCCCCCACACGGTGACGGGACGGGGGTCTGTGTCTGTGATTCCCCCACACGGTGACGGGACGGGGGTCTGTGTCTGTGATTCTCCCACACGGTGACGGGACGGGGGTCTGTGTCTGTGACTCCCCCACACGGTGACGGGACGGGGGTCTGTGTCTGTGATTCCCCACACGGTGACGGGACGGGGGTCTGTGTCTGTGATTCCCCCACACGGTGACGGGACGGGGGTCTGTGTCTGTGACTCCCCCACACGGTGACGGGACGGGGGTCTGTGTCTGTGATTCCCCCACACGGTGACGGGACGGGGGTCTGTGTCTGTGACTCCCCCACACGGTGACGGGACGGGGGTCCGTGTCTGTGATTCCCCCACACGGTGACGGGACGGGGGTCTGTGTCTGTGATTCCCCACACGGTGACGGGACGGGGGTCTGTGTCTGTGATTCCCCCACACGGTGACGGGACAGGGGTCTGTGTCTGTGATTCCCCCACACGGTGACGGGACGGGGGTTTGTGTCTGTGATTCCCCCACACGGTGACGGGACGGTGGTCTGTGTCTGTGATTCCCCCACACGGTGACGGGACGGGGGTCTGTGTCTGTGATTCCCCCACACGGTGACGGGACGGGGGTATGTGCGTGTGATTCCCCCACACGGTGACGGGACGGGGGTCTGTGTCCTGTGAGTGGAACATTGTTCTGGCTTGTGAAGTGACTGTGTTTGACCCATCTCTCTGTGACAGGGAGCCGCGGAGAGTGATCATACACCGGGGATCGACAGGCCTGGGATTTAACATTGTGGGTGGTGAGGATGGAGAAGGAATATTCATCTCCTTCATCCTGGCCGGTGGTCCAGCAGACCTCAGCGGTGAGCTCAGGAAAGGAGACCAAATCCTCTCGGTAGGTGACCATCGCGCTGTGTGAACTCTGACCTCTCAAACTCATTCACCCGAGGCGCGTGTTCCTCCTTGCCCCCTTGCGGAGGTGGAGTTGGTGATGGTACCCACTGCTGCCACTGAGTGTGGGGAGCAGAGGGAGTGGGTGGTATTTCCCTGGGGACAGGGTGGAGGCTGAGCTGTGATGGAGGCCATCGCTGACACTAAACCAAACTCGAGTTGACGTGTTTCGGTCTCAGTGTGAAACGTTCTTTCAGCCCGAGCTGATCGGTTGTGGACACCGCGTACGTGGGGCACAGAGGGAGGTGTTACTCAAACACTCCGAGGGAGCATGGACCAGAGTGAATGTGGCGTCTCCAGATCAGTTCCCCTCTGAGCTCGGAAGGTCAAGCGGGAGATTGAATTGGGGCAGTTGTCCATCGATGGATTGAATCAGGGGACGCTGTTTCCAGCAGAATTCCTAGATAAATCCTCAAAGCAGCTCCCTATGGGCGGCACAGTGCCTCACGGGCTAGCACCACTGCCTCCCAGCACCAGGGACCCAGATTCGACCCCACCCTGAGGTGACTGTCTGTGTAGAGTTTGTACATTCACCCCTCCCCTGTGTCTGTGTGGGTTTCCTCCCACAATCCAAAGGTGTGAAGGTCAGGGTGGATTTCCCACAGCTAACCCACCCTAACCTGCACATCCCTGGGCACTATGGGACAATTTCCCATGGCTAACCCACCCTAACCTGCACATCCCTGGGCACTATGGGACAATTTCCCATGGCCAACCCACCCTAACCTGCACATCCCTGGGCACTATGGGACAATTTCCCATGGCCAATCCACCCTAACCTGAACATCCCTGGGCACTGTGGGACAATTTCCCATGGCCAACCCACCCTAACCTGCACATCCCTGGGCACTATGGGACAATTCCCCATGGCCAATCCACCCTAACCTGCACATCCCTGGGCACTATGGGACAATTCCCCATGGCCAACCCACCCTAACCTGCACATCCCTGGGCACTATGGGACAATTTCCCATGGCCAATCCACCCTAACCTGTACATCCCTGGGCACTATGGGACAATTTCCCATGGCTAACCCACCCTAACCTGCACATCCCTGGGCACTATGGGACAATTTCCCATGGCCAACCCACCCTAACCTGCACATCCCTGGGCACTATGGGACAATTTCCCATGGCCAACCCACCCTAACCTGCACATCCCTGGGCACTGTGGGACAATTTCCCATGGCCAATCCATCCTCACCTGCACATCCCTGGACACTGTGGGA
The DNA here is from genome assembly GCF_020745735.1 of Hemiscyllium ocellatum. Classification (NCBI taxonomy): domain Eukaryota; kingdom Metazoa; phylum Chordata; class Chondrichthyes; order Orectolobiformes; family Hemiscylliidae; genus Hemiscyllium; species Hemiscyllium ocellatum. The sequence goes on from NC_083444.1 coordinate 1,233,373, forward strand.
CAATTTCCCATGGCCAACCCACCCTAACCTGCACATCCCTGGGCACTATGGGACAATTTCCCACGGCCAATCCACCCTAACCTGCACATCCCTGGGCACTATGGGACAATTTCCCATGGCCAACCCACCCTAACCTGCACATCCCTGGGCACTATGGGACAATTTCCCATGGCCAATCCACCCTAACCTGCACGTCCCTAGGCACTATGGGACAATTTCCCATGGCCAACCCACCCTAACCTGCACATCCCTGGGCACTATGGGACAATTTCCCACGGCCAATCCACCCTAACCTGCACATCCCTGGGCACTATGGGACAATTCCCCAAGGCCAATCCACCCTAACTTGCACATCCCTGGGCACTATGGGACAATTTCCCACGGCCAATCCACCCTAACCTGCACATCCCTGGGCACTATGGGACAATTTCCCATGGCCAATCCACCCTAACCTGCACATCCCTGGACACTATGGGACAATTTCCCATGGCCAACCCACCCTAACCTGCACATCCCTGGGCACTATGGGACAATTTCCCATGGCCAACCCACCCTAACCTGCACATCCCTGGGCACTATGGGACAATTCCCCAAGGCCAATCCACCCTAACCTGCACATCCCTGGACACTATGGGACAATTTCCCATGGCCAACCCACCCTAACCTGCACATCCCTGGGCACTATGGGACAATTTCCCATGGCCAATCCACCCTAACCTGCACATCCCTGGGCACTATGGGACAATTTCCCACGGCCAATCCACCCTAACCTGCACATCCCTGGGCACTATGGGACAATTCCCCAAGGCCAATCCACCCTAACTTGCACATCCCTGGGCACTATGGGACAATTTCCCACGGCCAATCCACCCTAACCTGCACATCCCTGGGCACTATGGGACAATTTCCCATGGCCAATCCACCCTAACCTGCACATCCCTGGACACTATGGGACAATTTCCCATGGCCAACCCACCCTAACCTGCACATCCCTGGGCACTATGGGACAATTTCCCATGGCCAATCCACCCTAACCTGCACATCCCTGGGCACTATGGGACAATTTCCCATGGCCAATCCACCCTAACCTGCACATCCCTGGGCACTATGGGACAATTTCCCATGGCCAACCCACCCTAACCTGCACATCCCTGGACACTATGGGACAATTTCCCATGGTCAATCCACCCTAACCTGCACATCCCTGGGCACTATGGGACAATTTCCCATGGCTAATCCACCCTAACCTGCACATCCCTGGGCACTATGGGACAATTTCCCATGGCTAACCCACCCTAACCTGCACATCCCTGGGCACTATGGGACAATTTCCCATGGCCAACCCACCCTAACCTGCACATCCCTGGGCACTATGGGACAATTTCCCATGGCCAACCCACCCTAACCTGCACATCCCTGGGCACTATGGGACAATTTCCCATGGCCAATCCACCCTAACCTGCACATCCCTGGGCACTATGGGACAATTTCCCATGGCCAATCCGCCCTAACCTACAAATCCCGGGACACTATGGGACAATTTCCCACGGCCAATCCATCCTAACCTGCACATCCCTGGGCACTATGGGACAATTTCCCATGGCCAATCCACCCTAACCTGCACATCCCTGGCACTATGGGACAATTTCCCATGGCCAACCCACCCTAACCTGCACATCCCTGGAGTGTGGGAGGAAACCGGAGCGTCGAGGGAACAGGGACAACGTACAAACTCCACACAGTTGCCTGAGGGTGGTATCTGACCTGAGGGTGGTATCTGACCTGGGGCAGGGAGTCAGCTGTGCTAACACAGAGCCACAACAGGATCCTCTCGGTGCAGTCTGTATGGATCAAGGGGAGGGAGGGTTTCATCCAGGTCCATCAGAGAAGGTCAACAGAGAGAGGGAGAGAGACAGGGAGAGAGAGGGGGACCAAGAGAGAGGGAGAGAGGGAGGGAGAGAGAGGGCGAGAGAGGGAGGCAGTGAGATATGGAGATGGGGGAGAGAGAGAGAGAGCCTCTTCCCTGGGGCATGCGGGAGTCCTGACCGAGGTGGCGAGGAGGGCGATGAATCTTAAAATCCGAGCCTGGCCTCAGCAGAGGCTCCCGCTCTCACTGCGGAGGGGGCTGGAGGTGTGTAGGAATGTTTAAACTCCTCCCTTCACACCCTCCCCCATCCCACCCGAAACCCAGCTCTGAGGCTGGGGGACGTGCGGGAAATGTGTAGCAAAAGTGGACCGATGTTTGTGGGGTCCGGGGGCTTGAGGGTCACTGACCAATAGCAGGAGACGGCGTTAACCCCTCGATCCACCGACATCTGTTGAAGCAGATCCAAAGGGGTGCGTGGCCTCTGATTGGTCACTAGTGAGCCAGTAGGAAGGGGGATCTGTGCAGTGATGATCTTGATGATCTGGTTCAGGTGAACGGAGTGGATTTACGGAACGCGACTCACGAACAAGCAGCAGCCGCCCTGAAGAACGCTGGACAAACGGTCACCATCATCGCCCAGTACAAACCCGAAGGTAGGGACCCCCACTCTCACTTACACTCAACTCCCACAGTCACTCACCCCTTCACTGTCGGAGGGTCAATGCTGAGGGAGTGCCGCACTGTCGGAGGGTCAGTGCTGAGGGAGTGGGCACTGTCGGAGGGTCAGTGCTGAGGGAGTGCCGCAGTGTCGGAGGGTCAGTGCTGAGGGAGTGGGCACTGTCGGAGGGTCAGTGCTGAGGGAGTGGGGACTGTCAGAGGGTCAGTGGTGAGGAAGCTCCACACTGTCGGATGGTCAGTGCTGAGTGAGTGGGCGGTGACAGAGATGTGCAGGTTAGGGTGGGTTGGCCATGGGAAATTGTCCCACAGTGCCCAGGGATGTGCAGGTCAGGGTGGATTGGCCATGGGAAATTGTCCCATAGTGCCCAGGGATGTGCAGGTTAGGGTGGATTGGACATGGGAAATTGTCCATATTATTATGTAAATTAGTCAGAGGGAAATGCGTCTGGGTGGGTTACTCTTCGGAGGGTCAGTATGGACTGGTTGGGCCGAAGGGCCTGTTTCCACACTGTAGCGAATCTAATCTAAGCTTGCTCAGCAGTGTATTGTGTGAAACACCATGCTGTAACCCATACAGACAACACTGTCGTCAGCAATCTTGGACGGACCGGGCTGGACAAGGTTAAAAATCACACAACGCCAGGTTACAGTATATTCCACAACCACCTGCTGCTGTGTGACTTTTAACTTAATCAGTCTTCTTTATCATTTAAAAAAAAACTCAATCAAGTTTGTGAGACATGATTTCCCACGCACAACGCCATGTCGACTGTCCCTAATTGGTCCTCACCTTTCCATCTTCATATACATCCTGTCCCTCAGGATTCCCTCCAACAACTTGCCCACCATCGACGTCAGGCTCACTGGTCTATAGTTCCCTGGCTTGTCCTTACCACCCTTCTTAAACAGTGGCACCACGTTAGCCAACCTCCAGGCTTCCAGCACCTCACCTGTGACTATCGATGATACAAATACCTCAGCAAGAGGCCCAGCAATCACTTCCCTAGCTTCCCACAGAGTTCTCGGGTACACCTGGGGATTTATCTATCTTTGTGCTTTAAGACGTCCAGCACTTCCTCCTCTGAAATGTGGACACTTTTCAAGTCATCACTGTTTATGTCTCTAAGTTCCTGACCTTACGCGTCTTTCTCACAGTAAATACTGACAGGAAATATTGGTTTAGTCTCTCCCCCAGTTCCTGTGGCTCCCACCTTCTGTCCCTACTCTTTTGTCATTAATGTAGTCGTAGAATCCCTTTGGTTTCTCCTTAACCCTATCTGCCAAAGCGATCTCAAGCCCCCATTTTGCGCTCCTGGTTTCCTTATTCTTCTGCTGCCCTTATACTCCTCGAGGGATTCACTCGATCCTAGCTGTCTGTCTCTGACACGTCTCTCCTTTATCCCGAGCAGATCCTCTGGCCACCCACCACCATCCCGGAGTGTCAGGATTTCAGGACGTTGCCGTGTACCTGGTCTGACCTCTGGCGGGAAAGGAAAGCGCCCCCCCCTCCCCCAGAGCCAAGATTTGCCCCTGACATTGCAAAGTCAACCAATCAGACCACTGTCAGGTTGCTGCCTGTGGGATCCTGCTGTGCACACGTGGGCAGCTGTGGTTTAATCTGTACAGAAATGAGAACTCTTCAAACAGGGCAGGAGAAAAACAACAGCCACGCGTGGGTGGCGAACGTGGCGCCATTGTTTAAGAAAGGTGGTAAAGACAGGTCAGGGAACGATAGAGACAGATGCTGGGGATGTGACAGGCGCTGTGGAAATGCAGCTGTTTGTTGTGTGCTGTTGGCTGGTTGCGAGTGATGGTGTGCGTTTCCCCTTCCCTGTGTTCCCGCAGAGTACAGTCGGTTCGAGGCGAAGATCCATGACTTGAGAGAGCAGCTGATGAACAGCAGCATCGGATCTGGGACCAGCTCACTCAGGAGTAACCACAAACGGGTCTTTTACATCAGGTGACGGTCAACCCTCCAACCCCTGGGCAGGACTGACCCTTCATCCCAGTGGGGAGGGGAGTGGGGTCCATGGGCAGGACTGACCCTTCATCCCAATGGGGAGGGGAGTGGGGTCCCTGGGCAGGACTGACCCTTCATCCCAGTGGGGAGGGGGGAGTGGGGTCCCTGGGCAGGACTGACCCATTGTCCCAATGGGGAAGGGGAGTGGGGTCCCTGGGCAGGACTGACCCTTCATCCCAGTGGGGAGGGGGGAGTGGGGTCCCTGGGCAGGACTGACCCATTGTCCCAATGGGGAGGGGAGTGGGGTCCCTGGGCAGGACTGACCCATCATCCCAATGGGGAGAGGGGAGTGGGGTCCCTGGGCAGGACTGACCAATCGTCACAATGAGGAGGGGAGTGGGTTCCCTGGGCAGGACTGACCCATTGTCCCAATGGGGAGGGGAGTGGGGTCCCTGGGCAGGACTGACCCATTGTCCCAATGGGGAGGGGGTGGCGGGAGCATTCTCTCTCACTGTCCAATACATCCATGAAGTCCCTCCCACACCCCCCCCCCAACCCCCACCACAATGCTCCATTCCCCAGCCCATGTTCAGCCCCTCCCCCACCCCCTGGGCCCAGCAGGATTCCCGACGGAGAGCTGACCATCCGGTCAGTCCGCGCCTGTTTCGGATCTCGGAGATTTCTCCCCCAAACCCCACCCCTGGGAGCATTTGGTCACTTCATTGTCAGGAGGTCAATGGGTTGGGGTCATTACTCAGGGTCAGGGGTCACTGGCTGGTGTTCAGGGGTCACCAGCCACTGTTTTGGGGCCTCACATTGGATCATGGGCTGGGGTCACTGCAGGTCATTAGCAACAGGAGGTCAGAGGTCAGTGAGTGACCAGCCCAGAGCAGCCTGAGCTCCTATAATACCCTCACACTCTCACTCACACTCTCCCTCACACTCTCTCTCACACTCTCTCTCACACTCCTCACTCTCTCTCTCACACTCCTCACTCTCTCTCTCACACTCCTCACTCTCTCTCTCACACTCACACTCTCTCTCACACTCTCTCCCCCCTCACACTCTCTCTCCCTTCCCCTCACACTCTCCCTCCCCCTCACACTCTCTCTCCCCCACACTCTCTCTCACACTCCCTCTCACACCCCTCCCCTCTCACACCCCTTCCCTCTCACACCCCTTCCCTCTCACACCCCTCCCTCTCACTCTCTCTCCCTCTCACACTCTCTCCCTCTCACACTCTCTCCCTCTCACACCCCTCCCTCTCACACCCCTCCCTCTCACTCTCTCTCCCTCTCACACTCTCTCCCTCTCACACTCTCTCCCTCTCACACCCCTCCCCTCTCACACCCCTCCCCCTCTCACACCCCTCCCCTCTCTCACCCCTCCCTCTCACACCCCTCCCTCTCACACCCCTCCCCTCTCACACCCCTCCCCTCTCACACCCCTCCCCTCTCACACCCCTCCCTCTCACACCCCTCCCTCTCACCCCTCCCTCTCACACCCCTCCCTCTCACACTCTCTCCCTCTCACACTCTCTCCCTCTCACACCCCTCCCTCTCACACCCCTCCCTCTCACACTCTCTCCCTCTCACACTCTCTCCCTCTCACACCCCTCCCTCTCACACCCCTCCCCTCTCACACCC